>NC_134920.1:6666666-6969696 GCF_051014615.1 Bombus vancouverensis nearcticus
GTAGAAAGAACCATATTTATTATTAACCATTGACCTAAAAGTTACCGCTGGAAAATAACCGATCGTCATAATGTTGGAATGTTCTTTTCCAATTTACTCTACGACTCCAAAAAGCATAATTCTCGATCGGACGAAATCATCCACGATATTATTGAGAATTTCTTGAGACGCGATTCACGTGCGCAGCATCGTCCTCGTTTTCCGAGCGCGCGCCTTCGAAACGAGAGAAACGTTGTAAACGGTCGAGGGAGATTCTCGAAAGGCTTTGGAGCATCGTGATCGCGCGCAGCTGTTGCAAACTTAAGAGTTTATCTGTTGAAAAGCCACGAAAGGACAGTGTCGAGTCCGCCTCGAGTCGTGCAACTGTATCCTCTATGCGTGCAAGAGCCACTTTGCAAGCTTGGCTATACACCAGGACAATTTTATAAGCGATTAAACTTCGACTTATCGGATATTGCACCGGCTCTGGCCAGTCGTTAACGAAAGATGCACTCTGCATCCGAATATGCAACCGGTGAAACTAATGCGCCCCTTCGGACTATATGCTGGCTTTCGAAAACAAGAAACCGCGTTTGTTCGAGCAGATATCGCACAGGACAATTCTGGAGGATAATATTTTAATTAATACGTAGACAGTGTGAAGTAATCATTGCAGCTTTCGTGTTAGAGGAAAGTCTAATTTGCTTCTTAAATATTGAAAATACCTTTTCACGGGAAGATATTTTCAGAATAATTGTCGAATATTAAATTACGAATTAAATAAATTACAGGATGACGGTTCTTAAGAAATTTTGTTAATTTTGTGCAAACGTTAGGAGATTCGGGAATTTCAAGTATTTAGAATGCAGATCTCTTACATTTTCTAATATCTCTTGGTGGAAGATTCTTCGAGGGTAACGAAATGGAAACAAGAGCGTAAGAAGGTTAGTCGGCGTCCCTACCGCGGTAGAAACGCTAACTTCCACAATTTTACGTGGCCACTGCAGAGACGAAAGGAACACATAGACGAGAAGTTGTTGCATCTAAGTTAGAAAACTGACGACTCCAACTTCCAACGTGAACCGTCACTAAGGAACCAGCGAAAATACCAAACTCTCCTTCCGCTTCTAATTAAAACACACCCTTTTCTTCCCTCTGGTAAATGAGCGTTCGTAACGCGAACGTTGCGAACAATTAACAATAAATCCACGTAACGAACTCGGCCAAACGTTTAAACTTTTCCAATCGAGACCCAATTGTCGATAGAATTAAACGGTACTATTGATTACGTTTTCATTACGTATTGAACGTTAAACTATTGATTACGCCGAGCCGTGATATTATTATTTCAACGATCAATTACCATCGCGAATCGAAACGATCGCTGTTGACGGGAAATCGGGATAGAAAGTTCGCTGATTCAAACAACGAGTTCTATTTAAAATGAAACAAAATCTCGACCATTTAAGGGTCCGTTCCGCGATTTAACGTAATTCAAGAATATAATGGCGCCGATTACACCTACGGGTCGGGGGTGGAGGGATGATTGGGGTGAGAATGCAGGATTATACAATGGTTTCGTAAAATCGCGCGCTTAATTAAATACAATTTCAATGTTTCAACGCGTGGCCCTTTCGCCTGGTCTAATACAAAATATATCATTTCAATTTATATGCAAATTAACGCGTGTGTTTTGATTATATCAGCCGGACGTTTATTACCGCGTCGCGCGACTGCAATTTGTACACCTTTTTCCCCTTTATTTTTCGTTCCCAAAATCATCCACCCTTCGCTGGACGGCTGTCTGTTTTTTCCCTTCTGCCCCTTCTTCCTTCCATTCCAACCGAGCTACCATCGATGCACCTCGTTCTCCCTGTCCGTTTAATAAATGTTAATTAGAGCGCTTTTTAATTACATTAATGGAGTCGACGATCCGAGAACCTCGCGGCGCGAGATCCAATCGCATGGACGAATTTTAATTTATACAATTATCAGCGAATTCCATCGATCGTGTCTGCTGCCTCCGATGGAACACAGATTTCCCTGTTTCTCTTTCAACTTTTTTCTTTTTCGCGTTTGTTATCTCCATATGGAGTGATCGTCAACTCGTCTGTATGCTTGTGCGTACGTTTGCATATGTTACGAAGTATATGTTATTATTCAAACGATTGAGCTGCCAGTAATACGTAATTGATAGTCAATGATGTTGTCAATAATACGTAGACTGGCAATATCTATACATTTACGGGAAATTGAAAAGTGTCAAAGAATGTACTGAAATATATAAAAGATCGAAAATAAACTATTGCTGTAATCACTAATAAAACAATTCTCTATCTAAATTTCATTTTCTTTTAATTATATTCGTCAAAAAATGAATTTGCATAAATATGTTCAAACTCAAAATGTGAAATTAATTTATCGCACTATATCTGATAGCATTTCAACGATACACCGTGAAAGTGATATAAATAGGGCGATGTATTTAAAAAATTCAAATTCTTGCAACTACAGCTACTAATATATCTTCGTGCATTCGTTCGAAGGCAATTTTAAACGTATAATTCGCTTGCTCGAATCCACGAATCCCACGCGTATTTCCCTTTCTTTTCTTTATTCCATTCCTACTTTCGCTGCTTCAGTCTCCTTCGCAATTTCCAAAAGGGAGAGAAAGCGAAAGAAGTTGAAAAGCAGAGGAAGAAAGAGAATAAAAAGTGTACACGGTGATGGAAACCGGAGAGTCAGAGGCGACTGCGATTTTCCGCGAGACAGGCCAGCGCAGAGCGCAGACGAGGACCCTCGGCAACGCACGCAATTAAAAGCCGAGACAACGCTCGCTGCACACCCCGAGATGTTCATAAACACGCAGCACGCTGCTATTTGCGAAAGTTAATAAGCGTGTACAGGCATCGTAACGCGTGCTTACCGTTCCAAGCTATCTGGTTCCTGCGAGAACGGACACGACGCACGGTTTCGCCGCGCTTATTTCCCGCTTGCCCTTAGTCGACGCTCGGAATACAAATTTCAATATTGCAATAGACGTACGAAGCCTACGGAAGGATATTTGAGTCGAGCTAACAAGGAGATGGCAAAAACCGCGAAATCTCGAATGAGTTGTTTGTATGTGCTTTTGATGCTTTAGGCTGATGGTAAAAACAGTGAAATAAAGAATCGTTTTCGAGAGATTAATAAGTTTTTTCTATGTCTATACATTTATAAATTCTTTTCATGTTAATATTATGACCTTTTTAATATTAAATTCCTCCGATTTATTGTGATAAATTTTCGACTGCTTTCACAATCTTCCGGATGGTAATTGTTATAAAAACATTTAACATATAAGAAGTCACTGTGCCAAGAACATACTGGTTATCCGGAAAGTGTCTTTCTTTCGCAAACGTGTTTTTTACAACAATGCACCTTCATACAAACGTGAAACCAAGTCTGTGAAATTTCGTGTTTATCTCAACAGAACAAAATAGATCGTACAAAATAATATAAAACAAAAAACGTTGTGCATCTATTATTCCTCATAAAATTTCCTCATAAAGCGAAAGAAACTTTTCGGACATCCTAATAATTTATCGACTAATTTCTCGATAACAGCATCTGCAGTCAACTCATCTGAAATTTCGCAGTTCCTGCCATCTCCTTGCAAGTAATTTGCTTGTAATTCGACAAGTTCGCTTACAAACAATTTTTAATATATATTTGGTAACATCTATTCACGAAGGTTAGGTATTAGGTGGTTGAGTTGGTAATTTCTTCACGTGGATGACTCAACGGTGAGACAAGGGTGAAATCTGTGGTAAGAGGTGGACATTTACGGGTTCTGGGCGGTGAAACATGCTATAGCGGTTTAAATTACTAGCTATGACTTCATTTAGGGGTTTGCCTGATAAATTTTGATAATAACAGGGTGACTTTTTAGGGAATGTATATTTAGGGTACAAAGATACTGTGATAATAAAAAATCTACCCTAAATGCTAGTGGTTACACGAATATTGCTGATCGTTAAAAGATTTTCGAAAAAAAAAATTGATACTCTTTCAACACCTTTCATATCTACCACGATTATCGTTAAATTGTTGCATAACGAATGTCATTTTATTCTGAAATGAAGGTTTTTAGAAGTAGGAATCGTGTAAATACCTTTTTAGCGATTGTATGTTGATCTCAGTTTTGTAAAAATTTGGCGATCTCATAGTTTCAAGGCAATTTCCTAGTGTTTTTATCGGCAAAAAGCGATGGTTGGAAAAGCACAATTTAGCATGTTGCAATTGGAAGGAAAGGATTGCATTATTAAACCTTATTAAAGTTAATATCGATTCAATTATATTAAATTAAATTATTTAATTAAGTTGAAAATTAAAAACGGAAATTGAATTAGAAAACGGGTAGATTGAATTTTTTGAACGAAATAAATACACAAATGAGCACAATCGTAGAATGTTTTATAATTTTAAAAGAATTGTTTTGTAATTTAAAAGAATTTAATTTTATTATTTTAATTAATAAAAAAAAATTACGACTACTTTAATTTCAACTTAAATCCTTCGATATTTCTACGGCCACCGGAACTAGTGGCGGTGGTTACGGGAGACCAGCCAGTTTATTCAAAGAATACAAAGAAAAAGTTAGCTATAAATCGAACGTAAGTCAAGCAGAATTGCCCGTCCAGTCTCTTTCCACCATTTGCCGAGCGAACTTTCCTCTTTGCGAAAGGTCAAGAGAACCGAGCGTTCCGAAAATGGAAATGGCGCGGAAACGCGAGTCGAGCGTGGCTCTAACAGCACGAAAATAAAAGCGTCGTGCTTTCGTGTTTCCCGGGATCGAAAGGTGAATTTATCGGCAGGAGCACGCGAACTATGTACGCTTCAAGATCAAAGGGCGGATACGACTTAAGTGCTTTTTATCAAGGAGCTAGAAGCACAGTGGTGACAGATCGCTGTGACACGAGCAACCACGACGTCGATGTTCGATTCGTACGTCGTTGATCTCCGATCGCCTCGAAATCACAGGTCGTGGAAAACCACTTCGAGCTGTCGAATCCTTTCGAACGTGGGTTTTCGCGGTAACAGACACCAGAGACAAATACAACCCACAACGAAAATAAAAAATATTGTAAAAGCTAATGAAAGCGGTAAACTACTCGGCTAAAGATAAAAATAAGTTTTGACATGTATTCAGATCGTTGTATGTAATTTTGTTATAATTTTTCTGTCTTCTTTGATGCAGATTTCCAGAAAATAATAAAGTAAAAATACTAAGAAATATAGGATAGGGAATAAATTGTAAGATCGTATAATTCGTACGTGAAAACATATTAATTAAATACAGGGTATTCAGGCGACTAGCTCTCTTAATAAATAAATTCTCTTCGTAAACGGAAATGTTTGATAAAAATAGAAAAGGGCAAACGAACGAATAGATTTTTTAAAGCCACGGTTTCCACCTAATAGAAATATCACTTTAATGATAAATAATCATAATCTCTTACGTACTTGTTTCATAGAATAGCACAATTTCTAAATACAACAGGAGATTACGAGATCATGAACTGAAAATCGAAAAACGACGTTATTTCCAAACATTTGCGCCACTTACCTCGTACCACATTCATAACTGGAACCCCGTTTCATACACTCTGCAACTACTCGGCAAACAGTAAGTCCAAGCTTCCTCAAGAGAACAAATACAAGAACAAACCCTTAACCAAGTTAAAACCAACGTTTCACTCTCGCAACTCGGCAATGCTTTTTGGCGGCAAATTCCTCGTAGGCGCTTTTTGTTTGCTTCAATCAACGGTTACACGCGCCTGGCGAAGTTTCGTCGCAACTTCTGACCAGTGTATGTGTCTGTGCGTGTATTTGCTTCTTGAGAATGCGACATCCGGTTGTGAAACGCACGCCCAGGAACGTGCAAACAGGCGTTGCCGGCATGAGGCGCGAGTTTGCGTGCTCCTGCACGCGTTTGATGTTCGTCGTGGCGAAGTGGTTAATGGTAGTTAGGCGAACGTGAAGCAAGTAAATATGTCGAGAGTAGTGATCGCGGCTCGTTTGTGGGAAACGCAGAGGTGATAAATCGAAGATGAAGTAAATCTGCGAGCTTCTGATTTGCTTCGGTCGACGAATGAACCGCGGATTTTTTTGATTAAAGGAAAGTTGATAGTTAGTTGATAGTTAATGATTCGGTAATAATTGTACGAAAGAATTAAGTTAATATGTCGTGATTTGTAGTCACAGGTGGTTAGTGTCGTATCCTAAACGTACCTCTTACGATTAAACAAGCCAGCTACAATTGTTGATGTCCAATTTGAGATGGAAAATTACATATGACATATATAGACTTTTTTTTTTATTTAGTTGTTTACATTCACAATTTGTCCGATTTGGACATTTGGTAGAATTTATATAGACGTGACAATATTTGGCTGTAGATGGTTTGAAAAATAATCTGAATTCTTCGATTCGACGCTGACGGAATTGCAGAGTTGAAGCGAGAAATAATGTAAGCCTCTAAAGCGAGAGGTTTTCAGTATGAATAAGAAATGTTGGTTTAAAGCTACATTTAGGATGGAATACTTTTCCATCTATTAAAGCTATTTTTTTATTCTTTCGCTATTTACACTATCTATATACCATTTAACTCGATCTGATAAAAAAATTGCTTCTCTCAATTGAAAAATGCATAATTTTACATATAGTTACTGGTTAAGCCTTAAAACACGAGTTTCGAAAATTGTCAAGGAAAAACATGTCAGAATGAACAGGGACCATATGGAATCGTAAATTACGAACCATAAATTGATACCTGCAAATAAAATTCCACGTTCGTGAAGGATTAGACTAGTGACCCTCAACCGCTAATCGTCGACTCTCTCAACTTCGCCCTCCCTTTCATCTCCCTTTCTTTCCAAAAATACTCATTGAATGGGTTCCTGGAAAAGCGAAGCGGCGATTAATAAAAAGTGGCCGCGTGGTATGCACGATTTCCATCATACGAGTAATCGCCTCGTCAAAAATCTGCGGATTTTTCCCTGGAAATTCTGCTTAATTGCCCGTGGAGTCTCGCTGCTCGTGCTTCTTCCTTCGTCGTTTTTCTTTCTTTCTTTTTCCCTCGTTTCTTCGGTAAGGCCAGCAACGGAGGTCTCGCGAGCCTTTTCGGTGCATCTCGCCTTCATTTAGAAGCGGAGTCCCTGCAGGCAGATAGGCAGACCACGCACAAAGGCCGACGTCGTGTACACTCGACAGGCCGCTTTGGGGCGTCGAGTGTAATTGGCGAAATTAATTAACGGTCTATAAGCGAGTGGCCCGGCGTTATCTCGCCGGCACGTACACGTCGCGTCGTTGCCACCGGGGATCGAGGCCTAGATCCACGACGGGCCTAGATGATGTCCTTTCCCGGACGCATGCGGCAGGATCAGACGACGGGACGGTCTGTTGCTGAAAATTACGGCGATAGCTACGTCCACATACAGGAAATTCAACTTCGTCCACCGTGTCATACGCTAATTTAAGCGTGTATCATGACTCGGCCATTATGCCGGGCCACGAAGACGCTTAATCTTTCAGAGGATTTTAACTCGCACGATGTTTCCATGGGACACTTTGTACAAATGCGCTGATATGACTTTTGTAAATGGTGTTTTTCGTGGTAAATAAGGACGAATAATGCGGAAAATGAGTATAACTTGTTTGGTGGCTTTAACGCCAACTTCGAAATTGCAAAAGATGAAACTGGTAGCGAAACTTATCATTTTTCCTCGCGCAATAAACATCTTTGGCCATTAACTGTTGCTGCGAAGTCTTAATTATGTTATTCTGAAGTTTCTATTAAATTTACGCTGGATAGAACATAAATGTGAGCACCATTGTCTTTTCAGCTAAGACGTCTGAAATCACCTTTACCTCGTCATTTATTCGGTGAATCGAAAACTATCGTTGCATCGCATATGGCGTAAGTCTCCCCTAAAACTCACCTTCTCGCCATCCAATTTTGCCAACATCTGCCTTTCAACCAGACAATCTCATTTAGTAGCTCGCCTCTTCGTTCGATCAGCCCATTTTTTGCCCTCGATCGAGAAAATCCAGGGACACAAAAGTGGCAGGAACAAATTTCCCATCATCCATCTATACGCTGTATTCTGCTCTGGCATTGGCTCTCCACCGACAAGAACGAAATTTGAATTTGATAATACAGAAACAATCGCAATTGCGATTTGCATAGAATTTAATGGCAATAATGTGGAAAGGAGAGCGCATCTCAACGATTTTATTGAACTCGTCATTTTCTAATGACCGAAATTGTCCCAATTATTACGAATAATAACTAGCCCGCGACTTTTACGCAGATCCATATTTTTATAAACCTATCTATAAACAGATAGAATCTAAGTGAATGCTTACTATCATCCACTGAATATTACAATAAATACTATAATTCCGATATTTTGTGTACTTCCTATATATTATGTGCGTTTGTGTGCAATAAAAAAATGTCCTATTAACGCATAAAAATAACAATAACATATACCAGTAACATAATTAACCTGAATTCTGCGAAACACGTATTTCCACTAAACCAAACCGCTTGGTCGCAATCCACAGAAACTTCCGTCCAACTCCACTTCTCCGCAAACTGCCTTCACCGAGACTTTCCCCTATAACCGACCGATCAATCCGCTTCTATCCTTTCGGTTTTTGCCCCCTTCCCCTACAGTCCGTAAGAGAAACCCCTGGGGGATCGTCTAGCGTCCGCGAAAGACAAGCCCGACAAAATCGTTGTCGCGGGAGTCGCGCCGGCGTCGGAGCAAAGCTGGCAGAAGCCGCGGATATATCCGTGCGGTCGTTGGCCGGCCGCAAAACCGCGAACCGTAACTCAATTAATCCGGATTGATCCGTCGGTACACACGACCGGACGTTTCTGTGCGCCAGCATAAACAGCGTTGGCCGCGAGTCGTGCCGACACGTCCCTAGATCGATCAGAGAGCGTTCTCCTCGTCGACGACGATTATATCGCGGTCGTGATTATGTTCAAGACGGCCGCGTCACCAGAGAAATATCGTTGCCTAGGTAGTGACGAATGGAGAGCTAAGGGAACCCTCGAATTACGACAGGGCAAGGTGCTGCTGGTAGGGTTTATCGTGGCGATAGGTTTGATAAAGCGATCGATGAAAGAGTCGGATTAGGTAGATTAAATGGCATGAGGATATACAGGGGTTCGTGGAAGTGTTAGATCACTTGTAGACACTTTTTCAGGGTATATATATTTTTTTTCTATATATATACACAATTTATATATATATATGTGTGTGTGTGTGTGTGTGTGTGTGTGTGTGTGTGTTATAAGGTACATTTTGAAATTTCATCAGCATGATTGCGAAATTCGATTAACGTGATTATATTGGTAAGGTTCGAGGGAGATCTGAAAATATCCGTAGAAGCTACGAGATATTTCGTGCAAGAATATATATGCAAATATCGAAAAAAGTAAATAATCCTAATAATCTAACATAGCATATTTATGTATCTGTGTAGAGAGCACGTATTGACCAACTGAGGATCAAGCGACACAATTTCTTCAAATTCAGCAAAATTCTAAAATCTATTCTAAATTCTACACGAAAAAGCTATTTCGCGAATCCTTGGAACTCTCTCTCTCTCTCATAATCGCAGTAAAAGTTAAAGAACAAGATTAGCGTAAATTGATTGAAAAGAATTGAAAATGAAACGCGGTGTCATTGTTATATATAAAATATAACTAACTATGCTTCGACTCGTTGTAGCAGTAAAAGTAATATATAATTATAGCAATAAAAATCAAACACGAATTACGCTGGTAATCCACGAAATTACCATTCCTTTTCTTAGGATAATTGACCGGAATAAAAATCGCCGTGTGGCATGCATGGTCGATCAGTAGTTTATATTAACTTCTCGATATTATTCCAACGTAGAGGTATGTATTTAGCAGTTAGCTGTTTTTGACGAGTACTCTCGTCATGAAGAAATGGCAATATTTTCCATTCTGACGAGCCCTGTCAGTAATAAAATTCAAAAATAAAACAGTCATTTCAATCATAACTTAATTACAACTTGATTCTATTATAGCAGCCACACATACTCTGTGCTTGACGTGTATACTCGTCGTCGCTTACTTCTTACGACACATTTTAAGTGCGCACTTTTCAATGTTTTCAAAGAGGACGTAACAGCTAACTGGTTAAGAAAATAATTTTTTCCGCGTAAAACGAACGTTCTCCGCGATTCACGAAAACCCTCGTGTCTACGTAACATAGGCATGCCACATGGTTCGATGCATGAAAACGTGGCAAAAAAAAAAAAAAGAAAAAATGTTGGAAAAACGAACAAGCTGTGGTGGAAGAGGAGTGTATGGATTGCAGAAATTGTCGTGGCAGCTGATCGATAAAGAATAAAATAACGCGTGTGCGTCCAGAATGTACACCCGAGGAGTTCGCATGTGACGTGTAATAATTCTTCTCGGTCGACAAAATCGCGGAGAGAGTGAGCGTGTTACGAGGAAATACCGCAAGAAATACCTTAGATAAGAAGGTTGAAAGTATGTTCTCATTCTCGTCGCGTTTTATTTCTGTCGTTTTAAATTCTTCCCTCCTTTTTTCCCTTAACACATTTGCGGCCTCTAATTATAAGAAAGTTTCCACGATCGAGATAAAGATACAAATTTTAAAGTTTGCTTTCGAGCATCGTATTTTGTATCGCGTATTATTACGCTGCGAGTATTTATGCACTTTCATATATTTCAGAAAATAATTGAAAAGATGGGATCTTGGTACGTGTAGTATTATAACTTTGTGCATCTCCGAATCTTTAACTTTCTTATAAATTCATAAACATCCACAATCTAACGAGTGATTAATAATTAACGATTAGTCTACTTGGCTATATTTTATTCATAATGAAGTATAATATGCTGGTAAACGACTGTTAACGTGCTAATATTGAAAATGTTATCAAAAAGATACGAAATGTTAATCGTTCAGAACGTAATACTTGTTTGAATCTAGTGACCATTGTCTGTGGATGATTGACCTATACTACTGCAGATCCACAAAAATTGAAGGTTTAATTTGTAAACGTATTTTTTATAACAGGCAATGTTTGTAATCGATCACTGAAAATAAACAGTCAGTTATTAATTGAAGTACTAATTGAAATTTAAATAACTGAAAAAAGGGAACCGAAATACAGTTTCAATTACATGTTGTGATAGCTCTCGATTTCAATCAAACCGATTTCAACCAATATTATATCTATTCTCTATATCTTTTATATACCTTTCGTGGTTTCATTTTATATTTAACTATGTATTCTATTTGCAACTTTACGATGAAGTATAATGAAATATAGTAGAATAGAAACGCGTGTGAAAAACGCTTCGAAATGTTGAAGCTTCACTATCGCAAATTACAAAAAAAGGCTTCACAATATATGATAAGGAAAAAGCATTTTGATATATTCTTTTTTAAATCACAAGAAAACATATTGATTTATTCTACCGATTAAAAATGATACATTAAGCGCATCATGATAACTATAGAACGTATCTGACGAAAGTCATCCCAAGTTATCAAAAACAATGAAGAGATTTTCAGAGAGCGATATAAAAGTGGTACGGAACTGTTGGAGACAATAAGCTCGTAATTCGATAAAAATACTTCGAAAAAATGTACGAAACAGAGAAGCAGCAACTGACGAGCCAGTACAAAGCTTGGAAAGCGATGAACCGTGTATCGATCGCTGCTAATTAAAGGCAGCTATTTATTGATAAGTTCGCCTAATGATTTATTTAATTCGAAAAGCATGCCACACGATCAAACGTTTACTGTAATCAAATAAAGCGAGATATCGCTGATATACCGGGTGTTCCAGGCAAACTAGCGATATCTTTAAAACGATTATAGATAGAAAGAAATATTATATGACAAAATTAGATGATTCAAACATACTGGTATTAAAATCTTGCGTATTCTTGTCCATTAGCCTGTTGGAAAAGTACAACCCCATCTTTTTCCTCCTTCTAAAATATTCTTTACGATAGAGTTATTTTTCTATATCAAAGATTTATATATTTGTACTTAAAGAGGAAAACTATGAATCCTTCAAAATCTATATAATAAAACAATACGTCTCATAATAACTTTTACTAGCTTTTACAACTTCCTGTAGCAGAACCAAAACCTAGTGGTTCATAATAAATTTAAAAAGAAGTGATTAACAAATCTTTTTCAAACTTCAGCGTATTCCTATACAATGTTAGCTTAAAAGTTATTACAATTTGTGACTTATTAAGTTACATGGAATGTTTATATTGTAGATTATAACTACACACGAGACACCCTGTACATAACGTAGCCGTTCGAATAAATCCAATATCGTTTGACGGCGTAACGATACGTACTTGTGGCAACGAATAATATTAAGAAGCACTCTCTGTAAACCAACAATTCATCGGTATAAAACGAGAAAAATCATGGGAGGTTTTTTCAATGGGCCGAATAGCGGACGAAGAGCAATCGAGAACCAAAAAACGGGCGGAAATCGATCGACGCTGAAGCGCAAAGAAAACGCGGGAAACGCGAAGTTCGATTGACAATCGGGATCGAGTGGGCTACGGAGAAACGAGGATTTTTCAAGTGGTGACCGTTCGACAATTGCGCACAGTCCATTTAAATGTAATTCAACCCTTCAATCGAACCGAAAGTAACGCCCCGACCGATTATTATTGCGCCAACTATTCCAGCTTACTGACGTAAATCACATCGCTCGTCCGAGGATAATCACGATTTGAATCTCGTTCAGATTAGTCGACGTGTGTGCAGAATATAACTCCGTCTTCTTTTCTGCTTATAAGATACAAAGCTGTCTTTTGAAATTGTACTCCATGCAAAAAACAATGAAATACTTGCATCTATGTTTGTATTTGGTGGATCTGATTCGTGTAACTTGGTTTCGAGTCTACACTAAAGTACTTAATATAAAATCAATCAGATAAATATAGGTTGGTTGGTAACTGGTGGTACAAGCAGAAAGGGGATGATTCTACGCGAAAAAAGAAGTCGATATATAGAATAAAAATATATGGAAGAAAAATATAGAATAAAAATATATATTATATATTTATTATAAAATATATATTATAAAAATATATATTATATATATAAAAATATATAGAATAAAAATATAGAATAAACATCTTTTTTTCAATTCCTTTTTTTTTTTTAATTTTTCCATTGAGACAACGATCTACAGTGAGATCTGTTATAACGTACCGCACGCGTACCGAGCGAAAATTCAAAGTCGATTTTCTCGAAAACAAAGCCCCAAACGAAAAATTTTTATTCTATATTTTCGACTTCTTTTTTCGCGTAGAATCACCGCCTTTACCAACCACCTGTATATCTCAGGGATTTGTTCAACAGTTTTATTCAAAAATTAGAAATAAGAAGAGTCAGTTTAATGCATGTGGAATTTTATTCAAGAAGTTAGGCGCGGAAGGTAAACGAGAATATAAAGTAGAATATAAAGAAGAATTATAAAATTCATCTTTCAGTATGCTGAGCGCAAACTTGAGAAAAAATTGAGATGGTCGGAGGAACCTATATTCAGCAACCATGAAATAACATTACGTTATCCGGTAACTTTATTAATTTAACCGAGAGAAAGCGAAAATTCTTAGAGATACACGACGTTCGAAAGTTGTATTTATGAAAGGATGGCTGGGTACAATTTTGGTGAAAAAGAACAGGCGAGTCGAATGGCTGATAAGCCGGCTCGACTAGTCACGCTCGATCGAGCGTAAACGATAAATTACGACCCTGGTATTACACCGCAACAATTAATTCAATAATCGCGAGGTCGGTCAGCAGAGCTTCCATTTGTTAAGGCTGATTTGTACAACGGCCTCGATGCACCCTGGCCAGCATATTTTCGATCGAGTTCAACGATCGAAACTCGCGTGCGATTCCAGTCGAATCGATGCATTCTCTTTGCTAAGCTACATCGATGTTAATATTGCCGTTGGTTTGTTATTCTCGAAACGGTTCCAACGTGCTTTCCAATCGATGAATTTGGATATCTTCCAGTGGCAATCTTTCATTAACGATCTTTTATCAATTGCTCGTTAATTGTTTTCCATTCGTGTTACCATTACTTTTTTCAAATATTGTTTCCTATCCATCATATTTTATATAATTTCGAAATAATTAAAAAGTTTTATCATAAATAAATTACTTGCTTGCTGTTTCCAATTAGTTCCTAAAATATTTTTCCATCCGCTGTCCTGTTTCATATAATTGCGAGATTTATCTTCCTTCTGTCTACAAATATTGAAAAATGCTTTCATTGATAAATAAAGTTCAATAAATCTTAGGAAAGGAATTGAATTTTTTTAATGGATACTTAAACAGAAGCCAAGTGATTCAACAACAGCCAACATTTTCGACCTGACCTTCTCTGCGAGAGACGAAAACCAGAAAGATCATCGGGACGAGTAAAAAGGCGGAATAAAGATCATGCGAATGGGACACGAGTTTTATCTTTGACTACAACCGGACAATTTCGTACGACGATATCAATTCGCGACGAAAGATATACCTATTTCGGGGGAATAAATTCTTGAGAAATATTTGTCGAGTTTCTCACAGCCTTCGAGAAAAACAGATAATTCGATTCCGTGGAGAAACGTTTCGAATCTAGAAATCTCTATTTATACCGGCGAAGAAACACGTCCGGCTGAATTGAATTTCTCTTCGCGTCTCTGTTCCACTTATAATCGTCCTTTGCTCTAAATCCCACGTTTTCACATTCCATTTTTCCCCTCACCAATACACCATGTCGATTTTAAAATAATACGATTTTTAAGTAAACAGCCCTTTGGTTTAATAAATATCAAACAATCGCTTAATGCGAATTTTATTTTTTTTGTGCTTTGGGAGTTGCGATAAATTGAAATATACCCTACACCGTAATATTTAATTTTTGCAAAATATTAATATCGCAATGACGTACTTTTTCTCTGTCAATGTTATTTAAATCTTTCATATTGTTTGAAAATTTGCTAGTCCATGAAATTTATCTTATTTTGATGATGCCATAAAATTTAGTAACGTGAGTCACTCATGCAACTTTTTCACAGTTTTCACATTATTTCTCAGTTTGATTCTTAACAAATTCGTATAACAATTTGTAAATTGCTTTGTTGCTTCCTCAAACAAGCGTCATTCAAAGATCCTAAGAAAATACAAAAATGGAGTTGCCCTATTCCAAGAGAATATAAGAATCTCCGATTAGCAAAAATCACAAAATTTCAGGATGTCCTCGAATTCCCTTATGCACGTCGAACAGAAACTATAAATTTCGATCTCTCGCTTCATCGTTCGTCCATCGTGTATCATGTAAATCGCGGATTTTCAAATGAGAATTCAATCGTCCTTGACAGGAAGCACACAAAGTGAACAGACGTTTCGAGTCGCGGCTAATTAACTGCAATTTCACCGACGTATCGACGGTGTATCAGGGAAAACGCAACGTTGCTGTTACCCCTCCGTTGCCCCGATCAGAATGTTGATTGACCCTCGAACGCGCACGTTTAACCGTGCAAACTGCATTCAACGCGTCCTGATTCCGGAACGTCGGCGAATTTCCGATTTGCTTAGATCGTTATATGCACGAGCTTAGACGCACAGTCCGATTAATTCGGGGTTAAATCATCCCTTCACCCCCTCGAAGCTTCCGATTTGATTTCCACCATCGAGGATTCCGAAACGGAGACAAGGATGCAACTTACGGCTCGATACACGCACGAATCAAAGAGCAGATTGCTGATTGAAACAAGGTGACAATCGAATCGAGGATGATGCAACGATGAAAGTGTCCTGAGAACGGATCGATAACGGTGATAAGGTTAACTGCCTTCGATAGTTGGATTAATGAGACAAGATCTGTTTGCTCTGATTACGGATGGTAACAACATTGATGGTTGAACTAATCATTCATGCTTTGGATTTCTATGGAGTTATGGCTCTCTGAGTTTGTAGAGAGATTTAGGAATTTACGTGATTTCCCGATTTGGCATACAGTTCCGAACAATTTATTTCCTGTTGTGTTTTAATTTTTACAGAATTTTTAATTAATGATATTATATATATACATACAAATAGAAGTTTGAGATTCTAGAACTCTTAATTGCTGACAATTTCTTATCCGGATGGTGATTATTCCATTGATATAGTTCAACTAATTGTCCGTACCTTGGATTTCTAGGGATTTATGGCTTTCATACGAAGACGGCAAATCATTCTGGCAACATTCTATTCGAATTTTAATGACCCCAAATTTCACGAATGTTGGAGAAAATGTAGAAAAATGTGAGAAGCTATTCCAGGATTTAGAAACTATATTTAGCGTGATCAAATATACCGATAAAACGAGCAGGTATACAGGGTGTTTTCATTATCTTGCAAAATTGGAAACTGAACGTTTCAAAAAAATGTTTGAGTAAAAGTTGTTTGGTATAAACGAGGACACCGTATGATGTAAATTATTTTTTTACCAAGTCGAGCGGTGGGGGAAATTTAAAAATCAAATTCATTTTTTTAAATAGAACTTGTATATCTTTCTGTTTGCACAGTACGAAAGCGTTGCTGAGCCGAATTCGACGACCTATGCATGAGATCAGTCACTGTTGTAAAGTGTTAGAAATTCGTCAGTTGCTATTTTAATTTTTTTAAAAGAAAATACCCCCTTCTACTTTGTCTGATCGCTCCATCCCTTAAACGTCTTGTAACTCCCAATCGACAATGCGACGCAACAAAAAAAAAAACAAAAACGCAGATGATTCGTTGAACTCGTCATCTAAACGCAAAAAAAAAAACAGAACCTTTGTTAACGACCCATCGAACGCGAACAAAGGGACGACGAAAATTTGCGGCGAAATAAAGCGACGAAACGTCAGGTCAATCGATATTACACGTCATCGTTCGATCGTAACGCATCGCACAACGCAAACGAACGAACAAAAAATTTATATCAAATGAAAATAGACAAAAGTACAAAAAAAATAAAGAATAATATCCGTAGAACATTTAAGAAGCTTCTGAAACAAGCTCGGAAGCCTATGCAACGTCGAAACTCGTGCAGTTGGGCGAATATCGCGAAAAGCTAGGTCTTTGACAAAGCTCGAATGTTTTCCGTCAAATGGCCACACCGCTTTAATCCGATTTAAACGCGATCGCGATGGGCCATGTTGCCTGTAATCAGACCGGTTTATCGTCGATCGTTAGCTTTCCATTCGCCATGCTTAATTCTGCGGTAAATAGTATAACATTAGCGGTTTGATTTGCTGAGCTATCGAATTCTAGCTTATGACAACCTTTCTCTATAACGCTGTGGTCCTGTTATCTCGAAATATAGTTGGTGGTGTTGTTTATGCAGCAATAAGAGTCTACTTATCGTAATTTCTATATTATAAATCAGAAGCATTCAAAGTCCAAAAGACAAGTTCAAGATTGTACAATTTAAATAATTTCCCATTCTTATCGTTTGAAACGTTGCTTTGTTAGTTTCGACGTTCCTCTAACGCGAGATTGAATTATTTTAAGTTGCTACACTTTAGAAATACATGCGCAATATATACGAATGCCTATATAATGATATATATGTCGGAGTCAGGTTGGCATTTTGGGGCGTTCGATGAACCTTTACTTACTTGACCGTTGCGAATGTAGACACTGCCAGACGCTACGAATAATGGTAATAGGACTTCACGGGAGGACTCGTATCAACGTGTTATCACTCAATCGGCAACGACTCACTAACCAACTAACTAACTCTAACTCTAACTCTCATTATAACTAACTCAATCCGAAAGAGGCTGCCCTTATATACTCCTGTCCCCGCTTCTCGGGTTAATCTTTGTTTTAAGGAGAGCCATATAATCATTTCATACCTCTGTCAGGTACATGTCCCTCCCGTGACCGTGGCTACGTCCGATGATCTGCCATGTCACTTCGAGCCCAAACCCATCGTCATAAAGTCAGATTGGGACATTAAGACTATTTCTTATCTTTATTACTTAAGGGCGGCTATAGTAAAAGTCTGGATTAGTGTATTGGGGTTTTTCCCAACATTCCGGACGGGAACTCCCGCTGTCTTTCCCTCTCCGACATATATATATAAATAGCAAAAAATGTTTACCTACCACAAAAGTTATGAACATTCACTGACCTACCACTTCTAAACCTTCTGTCATTCATCGCTCTATCGTATATCTTTTACATATTTTATACAACGCATAATAATATCTAATGTATAACAATTATAATATATAACATGTACATAAAAATCCTGAAGTTCCCTGTATAGCTTCTTACAAAAGCGACATTATGATCTCGCAACGTCATCGCAAACAACCCAGTTACGTATTTTTAACAACTCTTCTTCCCCCACTGTTACGCCGCGCGACTCTCTGCCTGGCCCAGGTCACACACCGCGGGCCAGACGGACACCGGATGTCCGCTCTTCCGTACGGCGTACCCTCAATAGCCTTAAGCACCGTCCATAAATCATAGATTTCTTAGAAAAGGTCCTTTAAACAAAACAAACATCTGGTTCCGAAGAATTTCTAAACACTATTGTCTACCACGGCTGGACAAGGGAAAGCTGGTTTTTCTCACGCACGCTGCAACTTTCCTCCCACTAACCACTTTCTCTCGAGGGCGGTTAAGACTCTTCGTTTAACCAATTAAAAACGAAGCCTATTCCCTCACTCTCCTAAATAACATCGGCACCAACAAATCCGATGGTCCCGTGCGCTAGACACACCCATCCTTAGCTTTCCTCCGACACATCATCGTCTCCCAGTACAGTACTGTTTTTGCATCCTTCGAACGGTCAACATCCTTCGAGCGGGTATACACACCCGCAGATCAGTCACTCACTCATCTCGTACATACGCACCAGTGTAACTATCCTCGTTATAAGTTGTGGAATAAACGGTGAAATATAACTTACTACTGTGTCATATTCAATCAACCACCTCTGTTATCTTAACCGAAACAGGGGAACGACTACTTCGCGGCGTCGATTCACCGAATCGTAGCGAGAATTTACGCCTCTCGCTGGCGCGTTTTCCTCGCGACCGCGTCTCTCCGCGAACGGTCGTAACACCTACCACAAAGTTATGAACATTCACTGACCTACCACTTCTAAACCTTCTGTCATTCATCGCTCTATCGTATATCTTTTACATATTTTATACAACGCATAATAATATCTAATGTATAACAATTATAATATATAACATGTACATAAAAATCCTGAAGTTCCCTGTATAGCTTCTTACAAAAGCGACATTATGATCTCGCAACGTCATCGCAAACAACCCAGTTACGTATTTTTAACAACTCTTCCTCCCCCACTGACTCGCCTACCCTTCGTTTGTGCCGCGTAACGCGTACCCTCTACCATAGAGAAAATAAATGTAACGTCGAATTGAACGTTAGAGCCCTCAATTTCAGCATGTTCGACAGCGACGAAGATTAATTCGATGGCTACGAGGAAACACGCAAGCAGATTCATGATTATTCGAAACCTCTAATTGGAGCCTCTGACGGATGAAAGTTGAAGGGGTTCGAAGGGTTGTTCAAAGTCTTTGAGTGGAGGTGTTGTTCAAGATAGTAAAGCGAAGAGTGGGCTTGGTTTAACATAATGAGGAAGGTATATGCGAAGTCAAGTCGATGAAGTATTTGCTCAGCTTTGGAAACGTAATTTCGAGATTTCACTTGGATAAATAATAATTTATATAACAAATGTATAAAATGATTTTGATTGCAACGTCGATCTTACGTTATGTGAAACTTTCTATCGTTGATGGAGGACGAGAAACATAAAAAAGAAAATTTCAATAATATCGTGATCAAATGCATAAAATGCAATATTAAGTTGTTCAAGAGATTCAAAGCGAAATTTTAGCATTTCTTCTTTCGAAAAAGCTCGAAGGTAATGATTCTATTTTTATAGAATCAACACTTTATATGCATTACTCGTTTCGTTGACTTTTTGCCATCTCTAGGGATAGCATAACTTTGAGGTAGATATTAAACGTGTTGGTTTGTTTATTAAAGAGACGAGTAATAAAATTGTAATAGTCAATTATATTAAAATCACTTTAAGTACAGAGATAGTGTATGCCGATCATAATCGTCGCTCGCTCAATGCCTACTGTTCGACTCTACGCTCGCTATTCGACTGTATGACTCACTATAATGACTCGTTATAATGACTGTCATAGAGAGCACGTTCGTCTATTTATATCGACCGGTGTTATTACAAAAAGTAACTCCGGTTGACGATTACAAATAACAGCGATAATATTTTGTTCGGAGTTTGTTTACCTTTGAACCTAGCAAACCAAAACAACGTTGGTATTTCAAAATACGATAAGATGAGTCTCTTCCGATTCAAATCTTCCGTTGACTCATGTGCCGCTACAACTTTTTATCTTCCTCGCTACTGTATTCGCTCAAGTACAATAGCTGCTGCATTTCTATTTAATTAATTTAATTAATTACGTTAAGAAAGGTTTCTTAAACAGCAGAACAAACGATAATCGAATACTACAATTTTCGAATATATGTTAATTTTAATCAGCACCTCGACGATATATCAAACCCAAATACGTACATATTTCTCTTCGCAACATCCAATTCCATATTTCATTATTTAATACATAACACTAAATAACCCTGTGTCAATTCCATGGGTTGCGTAAGAAAATATACCTCGTCGACTACCAACTGGCCGAGAAACGTATCGAACTTTTCCATTTCCCTATCCGGCAATTCGTCCACTTTTCCCAGTTCTCATCAGCTTTCATCGGTGTTGTATGAACCGTACCGGATCTTCTCCCGAGCACGTTTCCACATCCGTTTCATTCGTCTCGCGAAAATACATTCCTCAAGAAAATACATCAAACAACAAAGTTCGTGCAGCCATTACCCTCGACGTAAAAACGGATAAACTCGGCTAACCTGCAGGTTAGCGCTTATTAAGGAGAGGACGAGAGAGTGAAATGGGGATTTCCACGGTAATCCAATAACCATCGGCTGGGAATCGATGCCTTTCCTCAATTAAGCGGCCTAAACCGGCGCTGCTTCGCCAAGATGAGAACACGCTTCGGATGCGATTATCGAAACTGTCCTGATACTCGTTTGCTTTTCATCGGATAAGGATCGTTAGCGACGAACTGGAACTATTTTCGAGGATATGGAAGATGTAAATATTAGTAGCAGCATTCGAAGATAAAGAAATTGAAGCGTATTTCGGGAAGGTTGCGAATAGATGGTAAATTTTTATGTAAATTTATATTTTCGTGGAGGCAACTGATGAGATAAAATTTTAATAGAGGAGATTGTAATAAGCCTGCATCTACTTCGTTTCAATTATTTTCTAAATTTTACAGATCATTTGCATCTTCCACTTTTCGCACGAGTAATAATTAAAACCACCATCCACGTTTCCATATAAAACGATAAAGTCGTAGGAAAATGTTTACGCAACGAGACGCTGCCTTTATCGAATTATCGTGCGGGAAAACCCTACTCTGTCTCTTCCATCGTAAATGCCACCATCCCAACGTGAATGATCCTATAAACGTTCGATCATCTTACCCCAGAGCCCGATATTTATGCGAGGAATAATTCAGCTGTGATTTCCGCAGGCGAGACCACGAAATGAAAGTATTTAAATCCTCGGGCCAACAAAAGAGAAGAAATAAAAGAGGAGTCGGGGAAACGGTGCACAGAGGCACGACGAAAAAGTTGCTGGTCCCATTTTATTATACGGTCCTGGCAGTGCCAAATCGACGACGACTTTTCACTGTCGCTGCAGAAAGCAATATCACGCGGCTGTCCTCCGTTTTTTAATTTCGTTTATAGAGAAACGACGAGAGAACGGAAGATATAAAAAAAAGAAGAGGGAAAAGAGTGTGGAAAAAGAGTGGAGGGGGCAAACCGCTACACGATATTCTAATAATTTCGCGATTGCCCTCGTCAACCGAGCTGTATGGGAGGTCGTTCGAAAGCACCCGGCCTCTCCCCGAGAAAATTACTTCTTCACGCGTTTCCGCGTCGCCGATATGGAGATGAAATTGCAAATTCGCACAAAATTTCGCAAAAACACGCGTCGAGGTGCTGCTTGCGCACCTGCTTGCCTGCTTTATAGCCTCTGTGCGGTCGATGCTTCAATCTTGAGAGGGTAAATTCGAAGGGGTGACGGACCGTGTTCGCGGATTATAGATCAAAGGTCGAGAATGCTTCGGCGAAAGCGTCGAATCGAAGGTTTGCACCGACTAATGGAGTCGAGATTTCAAAAATGTCTAGAACGAATTTTCTCTCGGATGGAAGTGCTTTTGATCAGCGTTTTTTAGAAATTTCCTTCATTCTGAAATATATAGTATTTATAACGTGTCGTGTGGTTCCGTATTATCCTGAGTATCGTTTAAATTAATTAATTCGCGTTAAACAGAATTAAAAGGTAGAGATAAATGAAACAATCTCTGGCAAAAGATTCTCTATCCAGAGAAAAAAGTCAAAATTCACACGAAATTCGAACTAACGTCTCCTCTTTTTACGAACTCGTGAATTCAAACGAAACTGCACGTTCTATATTCACGGGCAATCTCTGACATCCGATTCCTCTATCTCTTTCTCTCTCTCTTTCTCTCTCTCTCTCTTTTCTCTAATTCCCTTTGTAGCAAGATCCATCGAATCCCGAATGAAAATGAAAAGAAAACGCGACACGATAACGAGCCCTTTTCGTCAACGGCCAGCGCGTGTTTCTCTCACTCGCGTATTTCTCTCTTTTCCATCAGCCGCGCCAATCCTCCGGTAGCTTCTCTCGCGTCGACATCGGGAACCAAACTGCTTTTGAAGCCGGCCGTTGTGACACGCCGGTAATTTGGTGGTAACGAGTTTGCAAAATAAAAAGCCAGCCGTCGAGCGAACTTGCCAACCTAATGTTTCATGCTAGACACGGAAACGAACTGCACACCGTGAACACAAAGTGACAGAGGGATGAGGAGAGGTGAGCGAGCCCGATTTACGCTAGCTAATTTTCAGAAACGCGACTATGCTCACGACAAATACACGCCGCGAGTGCGAAGGAAAACTTTCCTGTCCATTCATCCTTACAATGGCTACGAAATATATTTATAAACTAATTATATACCATACAATTCTAATTATTATTATCATTCCTACGATGACTACGAAATATATTTCTATGCTAATTAGAATTACATAGTAATCCTAATTATTACCACGCATTGGTATAAGGCAATTACGAAATTGCACAAAAAGACTGTGCATACGCGATAGCTGCAAAAAGTATCTGCACACCGTGGAATTTATTTTATTATTACTGCATTTATATATTAATTGATTAATTAGATCCAACTATATTACATTTCGTGTCATTTAGTAGCACTTTCGTACGATTACAGAAATTTGATACTATGGAAATGAAACTCGCAGAACTCGATAAATAAAGGTATGTGGAAATATAATACTTTTTGTAGCCATTCTAAATATAATGACGATATAAAAGTTACAGCGACCGATTGAGAAAATATCGATACGAATATCACTGAGATACTTTGTCTCTACCGATCTCCAAGCTTATAAGCTCAAATGAAATTGAAAATTACAGAAGAAATATCACTCGAATGAATCGATTCTTCTTTGTTTCATAGTTTGCCACTTTTAGCGCTACGTTTGGTAAAACGTAACTGTTCGATGTAACTAAGATTGATTTTAATAAAACTAACAGGAATTAACTATCGTAAATTATCGAAATTGTCATAGCAAGTGAACACCGGCTCGACTCGCAGTAAATAGCAGAAACAAGTTAGAGGCTTTGCCCGTTTCCGCAACAATGTTTCCGAACTCCATCAGCGGGAAACTTTGTATTTCAGCGCTAGTTGTCGAAACGCGTATATATACAATGAATGTGGATTTATATATAGGGTGTCTCCAATTTGCAAATGGATACGTCTCTGAGGGCGTGTATACATTTGAGAATAGAAAAAGGGGAGAGAAACGAAAAAAAAAAGAAAAAAAGAAAAGAAAGGAAAGAAATATTCAACATAGAGTCGGGAATGATGCTCGAGGATATTACAATGTCACAGAGGGTGGTAACGGTCAATGCGCGATGTGTTTTTGTTATATTTCTTTTTTTATCTTTTTTTAATTAAAGTCTAGGTTCTTTCTGCTGGATTTTATAGGTGTGTTTCTCTGTTTCGACCATTTTAGGTATGCCCGTTGTTTCCACGAGACAAAAAATCCCTTGCTTCGAAAAGATAAATTATCATCAAGAGGAGACATTTTTAGAGACGTAATTTTTTTAATCTTTCTCATATTTTTCTTTCCCTTTTATTCTCGTAAAACATTACAAATATGTGCATCTTTCATTTCCTCGCGTGAGAAGAATTGTATATAACAATTTAAACGCTTTTACCAATAAGAAAAACGAAGCTTCGTAGATTTCCTATAACACGCACACAATCGATCTTTCTACAAGCAAAAATGCATAAAAAATTGCATTATATCTGGCTTCTACGGAAGAAATAGTTTTCATAAAGTTAAAAGGTCAGGTGGTATAAATACATCGCAATTCGCTGTACGTTCTTTTAGATAGACGTTTGGACAAACCTTCGATAGAAGAAAACGAAAAAGGCAACCGTTCAGAAAACTGCGAACGTCGCAACGTAAGCTGTTCTTTGCGTTTTCTAATTACACACAGCGGAACCGTAGATTGAAATGTTTTAAATTCACTTTTTTAATCCCTTGTAACGTCCACCTGGTCACAGTCGCGTTTGAGGTACAATTTAATTTCAATTTTAATTTTAATTTGCACAAGCCTTGTCGGAGGTGAATTCCATGTTGAAATGTTTACTCGCAGATATACGCGGACAGTAGAAAAATTGTGAAAATATGTTTTCAGTGCGGAAACAGTTTTTGATGTGCAACTAAAATCGCTTTAGCTAAAAGAATAACATTTAATTGCGAAAAATCGCATTTAAAATACTTTTCATGTCTGAATTCAAGTCTGCACGTGCTAACGAAGTAATTTATACTAGCATATAACACGTTCATTTTATCATTAAAGAAACCATTATATTAATCTTGAATAACAAAATGAATTACGAATAACTAATTTGTTGTCCACAAAGTAGTTGACGTTCATAGCAAAAATCCTATCACCCACCTTCGTAAATGTTGTTAAACTTATTATTATCAGATTTTTTTCCATTTTCTTCCTATTGTATTGTCAATATTTCCAACATGTTAAATTTCAAGTACGAGTTACGCGCCCATATTCTGAATAAGAAGCTTTGAATTGTTAAAATGGAGATTCCTGAGTGTAACTTTGATGATCTTTTAGAAGACATTCTTCTAAAGGAATCTATCAATGATTCAGAAAAATCATTCCACTCTAAGCCACCTGAAACTATGATAAAACAGCAACGGACATTCTTATCGAACAATATCATCTGCAATTATAACCAAAAATCAAAAGATCCGAAATAACATTTCTTGGAAAAGAATCATCGAGTGAAAATGAATTTTTATTTCAATTGAAACCAGTTATCAATAAGTCTGAGAGAAATTTCTCAAAAGATGAAATGATTGAAGAATATTAAAATTTGTAATCGAATTACGAATAACCACTACGAACGATTAAAATTTCTTCTGGCTACCAGCAGCTATTATCGATAACGGAAATTTAATTTTGCTTACCAGTAACCGATATAAATGGCCGGGATTTTATTTGGTCACCGGTAACCATTATCGATGATCCGAATTTTATTTAGTTACTCATAACGAAAATACAATTTCGATGACGCGCATTTGGCGATACCCCTCAAAAACTTCCCCCAAAATTCAATTCCACAATCTAATAAGAACTCGATGAACCAATATTTCAATTAGAAAATATATCAAACATGTTTCCTAAAACCTGTCATAAAACTACAAAACAAACAAGGCAAAAGAAACACCAGGTACCCATACTGCACCCACCATGAACCGATCGCATCCCATTTCTGCACCACAATCTCCGACTTACTTCTACGAACTCAGCTTCCTCCTCCACGAAGTATCATTAACATCGTTGCAACAATTAATGCCGTCAGGCATATGCGTACGCGTCGTAGCGTCTTCATCTTTTGCATATATTACACGGTGAACGCTCGTCGGTGTATTAAGTTCTCGTTGCAAGCTGGTATTAAATTCTCTGGTCGGAACACGAGACAGGGACCTTCGATATCCGAACGCAGGATAGTGGTAGAGGGAGGTAGACAGAGTCTGGGCGAAATATCGAACGAGGGACAGAGTGAGAAGAAGTGAGAAACGTGTATACAGCACAGGAGATAATACAGAGGGAAGAGGGGAAAACGCGAGGGAGATGAACGGTTGGCGTCGTCGTCGTCTGCCTAGGAGGCACAGCCGCGGGAGTTGATTTTCAATACAAAAGTCGACACCCGAACCCTCGATATCGATGCTGGATAAACAAAAACAGAACTCTGTTGGTTTACGGAAGAAGAGAGAGAGAGAGGTGAGGGTGGTTGGGGGTTGGTTATCGAGTCGAATTCTCGGGCACGAACGATGCCTGTAGGCGGAGCGACTCGTCGACGACGCAAGGATACAGGTATGCCGACCACGTTTCCTCCGAGCACCACTTCGATTAGACCTACCGGTTCTCGATAAACGTACTGGCTGTTTCGATTTTCTGTCCTTTATTCCTTCGAGTCTCGGCAACCGGTCTTTTTGTAATTCCAGGTGTATTATGTGTACGTAGTAATCGATTTGTAGTGGCTTGCCTGAGTATTACACGAGCTACCTGCCTCGTGATTATAACAACATCGTGATGTTTGATGAAAATAAGGATTTTCCTCGATACGAATGTTTCTTTCTGATTTGCGTCCATCGGATGATTTAGGGAGAATGGAAGAATGTTTGGTTGTAGGTAGTATCGTGGTGTTTGAAGATCTTTTTGTGATAGATTAATGTAGTTTGAAATGGAATATTTGTAGATATCGTAACTATTAAAAAATAAATTTTAAAAGTTATGCTATAGAAGTTGGTATCTTTAATTACAAAATTTTAGTTACCAATAACTACCAATGACATAAATTTTTAGACGATACAGGTGCAGTAGATACGTGGATCGTGTTACAAAGTTCTAATAACCTCTGAGTTCGAAATATTGTTATGGTATTAACTCCCGGACCAAATTTTGTGTTAACTTGTTTCATTGTTTCCAAACAGATTTCCTTCGCTAGTGAGATCTTTAGCGTGGAAATTCGTCAGAACATACGATAATCTTGTATTAATGAAACTGGAAAAGATGTCAACGTAATAAAAACGACTTGTTAAATATCGATAAGTCTGTTGATCTCTAGAATTCTTGCGAACCGGTTGCAAATATGGCAACAGGAATAGAACGTATAATAAGGCACGTACATAGCATGATCAAGAAATATAGGTAGAAACGTTCGCACACGGGTAATCCGTGAGTGAAAAGGACAAAAAGAAAAGGACGAGGGGATTGGAAACGAAGAGGAGGGAAAAGCAACGAGAGGCGAGAAAACAAGAACGCTTTTGATCCTGTTGCATATGCATACAAGCATTTCGTGTATGCAAATCTTCGGCACCGACAATATTGTTTTCGCGATCGACACTCTCTACAAAGCGGCGATGCCGCGAACCAACGCGCTCGCCAGAATTTTCCCGCAAAATCTTCAATTAACCAGGACTATTAAGCGCACGATATTTGAAGTATAGATGAAACTGTTTTACGAAACCCGAACCTTCTGTTATTCCACTGTCGAAGGATCGATATCGTATGGGGAAAAAAGACTGCAATGCTAAACGAGTCTATACCATTTGCATTTTCCATCCACATCTACACGTTTCTATCGTTTATTTTATAACAAGGAGAGATAACAAGGAGGGAACACAATTTTTTACATTGTCATTTTTTATCTAATGAATTCTATTACAGAAGAAATTTTATCGTTTATGTCGTGAAAGAGAAATATACTGGAAACACGGTACAAAGTAATGCGAAACCTCGAAAGCTGACTTTAATTATATGTATGGTATAACGCATTATCGATACATTATATGCAAATGTACGGATAATTTACATGATTTTGTGAATAGAATTTAAGCAAATCCTATTCAGGTTTACCTTGGAGATGACACGACACGAGCCTACAGAGAAGCGTTCGAAGCGGAAGCGGAATCCGCGCGCTGCTGCATAAAACTGCAATGAAATGCAAACGAATGGCGGAGAATGAAACGTATAAAGAAACCTCCGCTCCGGTCTGATTTTACGCTGCTATCGCATCGAGTATTCCCTTCCTAAATCAATCGTCTTCGTCTTCGTCTTCGTCTTCGCGACATTCTTAAACGAATACGTGAAAAACTTTCGCTTCGTTATATTTTTTCTTTCTCAGTTTATTCAATTTCTACGAAACTGTAGCTACTCTATAGACAATAGACACAAACAGATAGTACACATATATTATATATTATAAATATTTTAATTTCAAAGCAAGCCGATCAACCTCATGGACATCAATCGTTTGAAGAATTAAACACCAATCGTAAAATTCAAGAAATTTTCAAGAACATGTAGTTGATCAAATTGCTTTCGATGAATCAATGTCCCAGTTAAATTATTGTCACTGCTATCGAAGATAAGGAAAGATGAATACGAATAGTCGATAAGGTTTTGAGACATGCATTTGACGATAATAAGGGAGACTTCTCTCGAGGAGATTATTCTAAGATAGTCGACATATTCTTGAATATCATAATCTGTAATATTTCTTATAACACGATATTCTAGTTGTACTGTATAATACGATAGCCTTGAAATCTAATCTATAGACTATAGATACTCAAGCCATCATCTATGCTACGTTCATTTACTTAATTTAATAATTAATAAATAATACGTAGCACTCTGATTCTACCTCGAAATCATCAAATTTTCTATCGGAAGAATTTCCTGTTTTTAAGTGGAAGGAGCGAATATTAATCTTGAGAAATACGGGAAAATGACCCAGGTGAGCTTAAATGTCATGGATATCTAGTAATACAGATGATACGAAATTCATGAGACGCGATATATGTATGTATCTAGACAAGCTGAGATCCCTACAACCTGACGCTTACCGTCTCAGACCTATGGGAACTGCATGTAGATGACGTTGATTCAGTAGAACTTGATATATAGATGGACCTAAACTCGTGAGATCGATACAGATGAGTTTGGACACGTGATATTGAATGTGGATAATCCATAAAGCTAGAAGTCTCCAAGAAGTCTAAAAATTCAACAGGATCAACTGTAACCACGTACTTCGGTAAATAAAATAAGAGCAATTTAAAGTTTTAAATGGAACAAATCAATTGGAGCAAAGATGTCTAAGGTTTATTAAATTTATAAAAAATTTAATACATAAATTTCTATCAAAGCGACAAACTTTACTTGTTATTTAAATGATACGCTATGAAAGAATATTACTAAATTAATAGAAACTAAATAACCCTAATTAGCCCATAAAACAGCAGTTCTGCTCATACACAATCTGTCTGTATATTTGCAATATAAGAAACTTATTCGTCGTTAACATCTCACTGCGATTTCATTTTCATCAATGGTCGAAGAAGATGCAAGCGAAAGAAAAAATTGTGTGATACTTTTTATTTGCACTTCTAACTTCATCCTTCGATGCTAATGCAGATCGGAGATCATCGGCATTGTTTACTGAAAGAAGTAAGTTGCCACCACTATATTGATACAGCATCTTCTTTCCAGCTAAGAACCAGCCGCTGCTGATAACATTTTCTTTTTTTTTCTTTATGACAATACAAAATATCAAGTGGCAACAAACATTTCTATGAACGTCGCAACATGATCTTCCGTAACATACTCATGTTGCACGTTAAAACAAATGCCAAGCGATCTCCTTTACCAACTGACATAACAAAAGAACTCGTAGATAGTTTCGATTGCTTGGCATATTTCCCCTAATTACCTTATCCGTTTGTCTCAAAAATCTTGAACCCCGTTGAAATTTCAGGCACCTTATTGGTCTTTCTTCTCTAATACCAAAAACTAGAAATAGAGATAAGTAAAGTACTTAAATTCTAAAAACTTCAAGACCACGCGCAAAATTTCCAGATTCTTGAGATTTCAAAAAGTTTTAAACCCTTTAGAATCTTCAGAAATTATAGAGAACTCTTAACTCCTTTATATCGAACTCGCAGAATCCAGAAACGTTCGCAAGGAATTTCCCGAGTCTATTTTCCACCATTTTCGCCTTATCATTCCTAATGGAAAGTTTTGCGTCTTGTTGGTTCGCCGTACGGTGCAAACGAACTTCAAAAGACAAACCGCCATATTAATCAAGGAGGTGCGTTCATCAACCATCGCGTCTCTATCCACAACAAATCGAGCCCCATCCCTTGAAACGCGGCAACTTAACCACACGAGCAAACTCGTCTTCGCCGTGCAACCGGTGGCCAACCGCGACAAACACTGGTCACACACATTTGTATCTTGCATTGTCGCGAGACATACGTACGCTCTGTTCGGAATTTGGAATTCTTCCCATGGAACGATGCTGGTTCAACGAGTTTCGATTCTGGTGCCAGCAAATCTGGTCCACCGAAGGAGGATCGCTGCTGCGTTCACGTATCGAGATCCATAAATTTACCAATTTCTTTCTCGAAGTCGCAAGACAAGAATTAACGCCAAAACTACCAGTCTGTTATATAGAGCTAAATATTCTGTACACGAATCTATGATATTCAATATTAAATGGAAAATATATTATCACATTATTTGTATTTACCAATTTCGAATCACGAAAGAGATCCTTTTTGAAATGGAACGTGATCTGCGCTGAATATAGAAGTTTCGTATATATAATAATTGTATGCATATGATAATTAATACCCATTTGCTAATTAAAGCAGTAATTAATACGAATCAATTCGACGATACGTTTCTAAAAATAGCAGGCGAAACAATGGTATAATTGTCCGTGCGACAATTATGCAGAACCATCTGTTTCACTTAATATAAAACAGATTTAGAATACAATAATCGGAAAACGAAAATGAGCTGAAAGAAATCAATTCGTATCGAATATCATATATCGTCTACATACAGTTGCATTTGTTTAAATATTATTTCTATATCAATACCATTTGTAACTCTGCTAATTGTCACATATTAGTTTCGACGAGTTGCTCTTTGTTTTACCTTAGAAATTTGAAATGCAAAATAGGAAACGAGAAATCCAATCAAATCTACTTAAAATACGGAGCGATTTAAATAAACGAGACAAATCTTCTGTATATCTAAACTCTATCACTAACGACAAGTGACCGGCAGTGGAGAAATACTCGATCGTCTCCGACGGAACAGGAGAAATAAAAATCAAACGGTAGTTCGGCGGTGAACGTGACAAAGTTGTTTTTCCTATAGATAGAGAAAATTTCTATTCCCTCTTTTCGAGTGGAATTTCCCCGGGCGCTGGCTGGCAGCCGGTTCGCGTAAGAAAATGAACCGAGTCGAACCAATTGTCGTCCGTCTTCCGCAGCGGAATTGCCAGCCGTCCGAAAACCCGTGAAAACTTTGCAATTCAATATGGCCATTCGACTTTTCTCGGCCAAACGGACGTCCGACCGTGACGAATGTATCCCGACGTCTCTTTCCTCGAGAAAATCCGCGTAATTTCTTCACGAATAATATGGAGGACGTATAGGCGGGCGGAAAACTTCGCCGCCGGTTGAAATAGTCGGTTAGAACTGATAAATCCTGTCCAGACTATGCTTGGAAGAACTTCCAGGCAAAGTTCAGGTCGGTCTGGTTCTTCTTACAAGAAATTCGGGAAGATTTAGGTTTATTTAGAGCTGATAAATCCTTGCCCAGCTTCGGTTAAAAGAACTCGAAATGTCGAGAATGGAGAGAAATGATAACGTTGTTACGATTGCTTTTATCGTCGATCGTATCTCTTTTTATTTGCAATTGTATTTGTATTTAAATACGTATGTAGGTACGTTAAATGAATCGATTGTTCGGGTGAGACTGAAACCATTGACAGTGTCGCGTAAAATAAAAAGAAATTTAAGAAAGAAGAAACTTTATTCCTTTCTGGTTTACAATACACTTCCGAGCTCTAGGCGTGACTGTTCAAGACTGCCTTGGATGATTTTAGGGGGAATATTTAAATTCTTTTATTCGTGGGAGTGGGAAAAGGCTTCGATCATATATTTCTGAGAACGGATAGAGTGATCGGATGTTATCCCGATGGTCACTCATGCTAAGGCGCTTGGAATTTCGCTATCTTATCGCTTTGTTTAATCGGATTTCATCTGTGACAATGGCCTGGTCTCTGATGTGAATTGACGTTACATACCCCCTCCTTAGATTGATTTTGGTCCTCCGAAATCTTAATTTTTCTTCAAGATTGTTTTATGGACGCTAATTGGTTAAAAGTGTACTTTTCTTCTTTGTCTTCATCCTTTATGAGAAAAAAAATTTTTTTATCGGGTTCTTGAAACTGTACGTAAGCGTTTTGTTCTGTAAGTTCATTTAGTTTCCTAAAATCAATGACTACCCTCCATTTCTGTTTTCCTGAGGCGTCTAATTTTTTCGGAACTACCCATACCGGAGAGTTATAAGGGGATTCGGAGTCTTCTATAATATTTTTCTTCAACATGTCTCCTATTTGTCGCGAAATCTCGTCTCGATGACATTCCGGTGGTTTATACGATCGTGTGTCTATAATAATTTTGTCTTTGGTTAACGAAATTGTGTGTTGAGTTAAATTAGTACAGGGCAAAAGGTCGGTTTCTAAATTAAAGATATCAATATAGTGGAGAATGATCTTTTCGATGGATTCACGGATTGGTTTTTCAATGTGATCTGTTCTCACTAGGCTTTTTAGTTTTGATACGTTGGAAGCATCATGACAATTTTGAATATTGTTAGAAATTTCAATGTTTTGCTCACCAATGTTGATAAAACATACTTTAGTTGGTTTCAGTCCAGATAGATTGTTTGAACTCTGTTTTCTCCAGGAGTTAAATGTATTGGTTTCTGAAATAAAATGGTTTTGTCGTTTAGTCGGATTTTGTCATTGGATATGGAATAGTTATACTTTTCTAAACATGGAACAATGATTCAGTCTTCCATAATAGGAAAGTTGTTCGGTACTATGTGAAAAATGTGATTTTGTCCAAAAATCCGTTTCGTTACGTCTCGTCCCATGGAAAATTTTTGTTTCGGTCCTCTTTGTATCGCGTTGACAGTTTTGTTACGTTTCACCGAGTTTATCCTTGCTCCTGTGTCGACCAGAAATAATCGCTCTGCGGTTCGGGTTGACAAAGGTATTGTGAATAGTTTGCCTGTTGTGGTGTTAACTCTCGGAATTTTTCTCGGTCTTCCGTCGTTTCGTCGTAAGTTTCTGTTTCTATGTTGCGTGTCTCGAGATTGTCGTGGCCTCGGATGTTGGCTGGGTGTTGGAAAATTTCTATATTGACTGGAGACATGTCCGATTTGGTTGCATTTGAAACATTTCAGTTGAGTTCTTTGGGTAAGTGGCGTTCGTTCAGCTTGCTGGAAGTTTCTTGGCATTGGTTTAGGTGTTCCTTGGAATCGGTTTTTGGCTCTCTCAATTGGTTGGTTCATTATTCTTCTTATTTTTTTGTTGCGTTCGATTTCCCTTATGACTAACTCCGCCTCGAAAGCTGCATCTTGTGCTTCTTGGAGATTCTTTGGTCTTGTAACCGATGTGCGTATTTCTATTTTGGGTTTTAAATTTAGGACAAAAACTTTGGTCGCTCGTTCAGTTTCAAGATCTATGGCGACTGCACGACGTACTGGATCGCGAATTTCGTGTTGAAGCGCGTATATCAGTTCGTTGAGGTTGTGTCGGAACCTCTTCACATAACTGTGTACCGATTCGTTAACGTTTTGTCGCGTGCGTTGCAACTTATCACGAGCTCCATTAGATGTAATATTCACGGATACAAATTTTCTGAGGCTTTCAAACAGGTCCTCGTAATTCTCGATTTCGGTGTGGCGGATACTGCGTTCCGCTTCTCCAATGATTCTTTGCGTTAGAATTAGTCGTAATAATATGCGTTTTTCTCGACATTCGGCTCGAGCTTCTCTTACCCGTTTAATAAACTCTTCTACTCCTATATCGTCTTATCCATTGAGTATAGGGATAAAATCTAGGCAGGTTTCTGCATTGTACGTGGGGTTGTCACAACTTACTGCTCCTTCTTCACTGTCCATATCGTCCGTTTCGTTAGGTTTTACAGGTGATCGTTTCCTCTGAACATTGCTGGCATTAGATTCGTCCGTGGTAATAAAGGAGCCTAATTCAGTAGTAGCGTCATGTCCTAAATTTATTTTAGAGATATGTTTTCCTAATAGTTCTATCTCTGCTGCACGTTTTTTGTTTTCACTATCGGCTACTCGTTGCGTTTCTTCTATACGTCGCGTAAGAAGTTCGATTTGCTCGAGTATGGCACGAGTCAACTTATCCATAGCTCCGGTTATAGAAGCGATATCAATAGTTCCGATTTTGTCTTTTCGTGATGTGGACATGATTCTAATCGAGCTTATTGATTTTCTGACACGGTAATGTAAAAATGAATCCAGATTTCCAGCTTACCGTAGTAGCTATTGCCGTTGAGGAGTCTCTGGGATGTTTCCTCTCTGGTTGGTTCTAGATTCCGAATCTTATTCGTAGGCTTGCTCTGCGCTGACCGTAGTCTAGCTCTCGTCTAGTTTCACCGCAGTGGAACGTTGAAAAATGCTGCAGGGCTTTGTAGTAGCAAAGATTCGCAGTGGTCCGCTGATCCTTCAATCTTCAATGATGCGCGTACGCCGAAATCGTGATTTCGTTTACACTGAAGCGAATGGATCCTGGCGCGGATCGCCAAAAATGTCACGCAAAATAAAAAGAAATTTAAGAAAGAAAAAACTTTATTCCTTTCTGGTTTACAATACACTTTCGAGCTCTAGGCGTGACTGTTCAAGACTGTCTTGGATGATTTTAGGGGGAGTATTTAAATTCTTTTATTCATGGGAGTGGGAAAAGGCTTCGATCATATATTTCTGAGAACGGATAGAGTGACCGGATGTTATCCCGATGGTCGCTCATGTTAAGGCGCTTGGAATTTCGCTATCTTATCGCTTTGTTTAGTCGGATTTCATCTGTGATAGTGGCCTGATCTCTGATGTGAATTAACGTTACAACAGCCTGGTTGTTTTTAACAAATAATTTGTGTTAATGTTGACTGATAGAGGAACCAGTGAATGAATTTGTAATAGAAAAATATATTGAAATAAGTATAAGTATACGCATAAATATAGGTATATGCTGATCCAGATCCTCACTCTTACAGTGTTACAATACAACAAAACAAGCTATGACAGGGAGCACGTTGATATATTTATAGCAAAGGACATTACCAAAAAGTAAACCTTGTAGCTCTAGCTGAAGGTTACAAGAAACAGCAATATAAATCTACTTATAGCCCTTTTCTTTCTAGACCTTGTAACCCAAAACAAAATTTATATTCAAGAGCACAATAACATGGACCTCTCCTTATTTCGAATTTTTTGTTTCACTAAAAATATGGTCTCCAGGTCACGGATATACAAAAGAGAAGGTGTAGAATTTTTCTTGAAGTAATTACTTTGTAGCAGCACCCGACCACGGAAATTTCCAACGGCTTCGCGACACAAAGCGCTATACCTTCAAAGCGTAAGGCCGACAGGCCTAATGTACCATCGATATCCCTACGGTTCTTTCACCGAATATTCGGTAGAATGCATACGCGGCAACCGTCGCGGACTTCTAATAAACGCGCGCGTAGTGGAGATATCAAGGGGCAACAAAGGAAAGAATCTGTTTGGTTTTGAACCAAAAGATTCATTCTGCCCTGAGCTGCGAAGTGCGAAAGCTAACCCAATTAGAGAAACGGGTTATTGTCTCTTGAGAGTTCAGTGTTAATTGTTACTTGTTATTAATCGTTGTTAAACGTTAACCGTTGTTAATCGTTAATCGTAGTTAATCGTTATTTGTTGTTAATTGTTAAGAGTTTAATAAACGTTACTGTTGAAAATCAAGAGTATTTCTTGTGGGCACCTTCACCGACGATCACCTCAACTTCAACATTTTGGACGTCGATAAAGAATGACTGTCCTTATGATCGTGATTGCTAAATATCCGTAACAATATGATGATTCGTCTTAGGCGAAATTTTGAGAAAGGTTCGCGTTTATGCGGATTTATTTCTGTTTGTATGGAAATCGTATATTTTGTAGAGATTTTGGGAATCTTTTGACGCTAGAACTTTCAATGTACATTAATATATATTATTCTATGTGGATAATTATAATCAAAGAGATACGATGATCATATTTTTATCCCAATAAAATTAAAGCTAATTTTTAATATGTTATAAGATTGTAAAAGTAAAAATCCTAAAATCCATTATTTTAATAACCTTGCTTATTCTAGTGTTAAATATTAGGACGCAGAACGACACGTGTTTCTTAATTTGAAATGATACTTATCTCGTTCAATGATACCTACAGAAACTGATAAATTACAGCAAACAAGCATGGCATCGTAAATAACTTTTTAATCATACAATCCAGTATCGTGACAACGAATAAACAACCGGGCGTAAATTTTAATCTTCTAGCTAGCAAAATAATTTTTTTCCCGCGTGACCATTTCGCAGAAGATTAATCAAAGTCTCAGGATGAATTGTAGAGACTCGGTCAACAGATAACAGAGATATCTGGATGTGTATCATTCGCGATAGTAAAAGAAAAAAAAATCGCTACGGCTGGCAATATTTCAGTCACCTAATATTTTTTGTTTAATTCCTATCTACCATTTTTATTTTTATATTTTTTATAACTGTGTTGTTTCGTTGGGCCATTAGCTTGCAAAACAACAGAAGCAGGTTCGATGGGAAAAAGCTGTCCAAGAAGGTAATATTACGACGGTTCTTATGAATACGATTAATTTTTTTTATTTTTTCTTTCTTAGTTCATCCTCTTTTGCATTTTTTCAGCATACTTTTTTTGGACCGTGTTAATCTACCACGCTATAAATATTCGATTATTCGTATCGCTAAGATTCGATACACAACATAAATCATTTCTTCGATCGAAACGAAGAAATACTGATGTTCTCTGCAGTGTTTCATCGCAAACAGAGTTTTATAGCATGAAATACATCCACGTCGCGAAGCTAAGCAATCGAAGGTGAAATATATTTTTAAGTTCGTTCCATCGTGATAACCTGTTAATAGATTACATAAATCAATGTGGAAAGCATTTAAATCATTGGAACGCCTCTCTTAAATCAATTAAACTAATATACTACTACGTACGGTTATGTGAGTGATATTTTATAACCGGAAAACGAAAGAGAAAAATATTCACGATACTATTAAAACCAGCAGAAAAAAAGAATCATAGTTGCGGTAAAAAATACAACTTACAAAAATCAGCTCCTCTATCAAAATTAGTAGCGCCGTTTAAAATTCATCTTGAATATTCTATGTCACCGCTATGGGAAATATGATAAATATTTATTGCTTCGACCATTGAACCGTGTAGTATCCGAATCCTAAATTATTTCAGATTATCAACATATGCCGCGCGAAAAGAAAAACGAGATCGAAGAAACCCATCAAGAGCAGCAGCTAACAAGAACGCTATTTGCCAGGGTGAGAAGCGTTCGCGCGACTAAAGTGGATGATGGTGGTATCGAAGGAAAAACAACGGAACAGCCGGAAGGACGATTCGAGCCGAATCGAATAAAAGAAAATTGGCTGCTAGGCCAAACGAAGTGAATATTCAACGGAGGAAAAAGGGACAATCTGAAATCTAGAAATGCCAGAAGAGCCAGGCCAAAGGAAGAAAAACAATGAGAGTGGGAGAATATTAGAATAGGCAAGAGAGGATTTATCGGGGCCTGGTTTATTAGCCATTAAGGAAGAACCTTCTCCTCGAATATTGTCCCGAGTAGATTCCAACGCGTCTGACTGTCGATCGCACACAAACACAGGCATATACACACGTGCGTCGGTGTACGTGGAAAGCAATGATCGGACTCTGTGTAAGCTGCAAGCTGCAGTCTGCATTCGAAGGGTGGAAAATTGAAATTGAGCCTTCGACGTTCAGATATAGCCCGATGTCAGCACGGATTCCTCCGCTCTCCTATCCACCCTTATGTACCGCACGGTATACTACTTTACCTCTTGTAATTTCCGATGGTTTTGCACCCCATGCTATATCCCTCAGCTTTAGTCGAACTCCATGGGAGGTAGACACGCTGCGAAGACGATAATTAGCATTCCGGGCGGACAAAAGCATCGTCTAACTCGCGCTTTTGGAGTTTCGACACAAAGAATGAGGAGAATCACGTTCGCGAAACGATTTCGTGTATTAATACGATTCATTGTATTGCACGGAAATTACAAGTATGCGTGAAAGGTTGAATCTTTGATTCTTTACAGAGGTGAAGATTGTTAGACGATCTGATGTATTCTCTGCTATGTGTGTGTATCGCTTAATATATGATCATAATATAATATAACAGAAGCTAACGGAGGTATACTGGTAGATATTAGTAAATCACGTTATAGTCTTATTTTGTTAGTGAAATAAGAAATATCTTTTATTAGCGTCAATTTTTCAATGTTGTTAGTTTTTGTTTTCTCAGCAAAGTAGGTTAAAGGTTAAAGTTACGAAGCTTTTAAGAGCGTCATGAGATGTAAGTACATTACGATCATGGCCATGTTTTTCACGCTTTTCAGCAGAGAAGGTTTCAAATTCTATATAGGTACTCTCGCGAGTTCTTGGCTCATCCATCAGTTCCAATTTCTAGTGTAATAGTAAATGTTCAGTGACTGCAATGGGGATTGCCAGGCGCTGTTGAAGTAAAAGTTGCAAAGAACATGAAGAGGAAAGGAACGAGAAGCGAAGAAATGCATCTTGAGTCTATAAGTGAACCCGTCACCGACACAGTCTAACAGATCCTACTTTACACAGAGACACTTCGATGCTGGAAGTTTATTCGCTGAAACGATAGCTCGCTGTTCATTTACACACTCAACATATTACTAGCAAGTAATCGATTTTCACGTGAAATTCAAAAATCAATTATTATGCTTCTCTTTTCACCGCTCCAATCCCCTTTCAGACTTCTTACTTTCTTTCTTTCACGCGTACTACTAATTGTAAGCCAGCAAAGTTTTTAATTCTTCGTGTTGATTCTTTTAATCATTGGCATTCTTTCTTTCGTATTTTTACTTCCAGCGTTCCAATTTTTTAGCTACCTTCCTACTCTTCATTTGCAACCTGTAGCTACCTTTGAATTTCATTCCAATTTTCTCCGAAATACGAATAGGTACGTCGCAACGAATTAGGAAGACATTATTTGCTCGAAGGGACTCGGGCAAGGCCCGATCCTTGACGACGTGAATTATGGAAGCTTCTGACTGCTTGCACAAGGAAATTCCCCATCGGGGAGGTTCCCGTGTCCAGCAGACTCGCGAGTTGTGTTATTAGTTCTGGTCGTTGAATGGTCTGCGTGCCTTGCTAGGCCGATTGTCACGCGCATTGTCTCGCTCACGCCCGTATTTCAGTCTCCTCTTGATAGGCTGGTCTCCTTTTACGGTACAGTATACTCCTAATAAAGAAATTAACCATCCTTGTTTCGTACAAACGCGATACTAGTGGAAATCAACGGAATTATCGACGTCTTCGACAAAGAACGATTAAAAGAAGATGAAGTTATTAAAATTATATGAAAACGTCGCACGACGTTGATTTATTTACAATACTACAATTCTCCCCTTACGCTTTGTAACGAATCGATTTTCCAATTAATTTCTTAAGAGCAATTTTCCTACGCCATGTATTAACCACCAGGTCGACGTTAATTAAACTGTGATGTAACAGGGGATTAACTAGGTAATTAAACAGATTCTTAGAAGAACTTATCCACGGATTACATCAGGTTAAGTACCTTATTACTATGTTTAACGCAGGCACGCAACCGTATGTCCCAAGACGAACATGAAACAGGAAGCGGGACGCATCTATAGATACGGCGACCTATGACCTACCAGGGAATTGTCCCATTTGTTCTTAGAATCTAGCTCGATGCATCTCGTGCGTGCCACCCGTATCTTATCCTAATTATTCGGTAATTTCGGCTAATTACTAGAGAAACGTGTAATTACTTGCAACGAAACCGAACAATTGATCTAAGAGAATCGAAGATACAGTTATTATAGAAAAGTTACATAATTACAAATACAATTTTACATATGTAGTATACAACGAAATAACGAGAATAAAAGTAAGGCGAACTCTAGGGCTTCTTTACAAACGCGACTAAAAAGAGTGTGACTTAGAAAAGAAGTTGTTTTACTAACCAAATATTACGAGTACTACACTTTGGATAATTTACATAGTTTTGCATATTACGTGTATTCTGTGAATTTCCTATGAACACGTAAAAATCAGCATACTAGTTACGAGGATCAACTTTTGGAAAGAGACGAATTTCATTTTCGTTTAGGAAAATTCGCACGAATATGGCGAAAAGAATCCGTGGTATCGATCTAAAGCAGGAACGCGACGAATCTGGAATGCGCTACTCGTAAAACTGCTATTACTTTTTACCGATTCCACGATGGTAAACGGATCACGTACAGGGTCGCGGTAAAAGATTGAGAAACAGACGAAGAATCTTTATTTCCAACGGCCCGCTCTGAATACAGCTGTCTGGACAGTACTTCCCTTCTTACTTAACGTTTTCACCTACACTGGATCTTTAAATATTGCCGGCAGACTCGAAAAATTACGATCGAGACTCTTCCTCACTTCGATTCTTTAAACATGGGATCGAATAAATCTCGTACTAGCAGAAGTGCAACGTTCAGGAATAAAGTTAAGGGCGTTGGGTTCATAAGGTGAGATTAAAAAAACTTCGTAGTCGTAATAAAAGTATTAAATACTTCGAAAAAAAAGAGCGCCAAGCTTTAAAGATGAACGCAAAACGAGAAAAGTAATATTTCTCAGTGGGAACAGGAATGAAATTAAAAAACGCTGAACTTCCGGGTGAAAGAATTTAATCTGTCTCTGCGGTGGAACGCGTCCAATTCGAATCCGCGCGAATTTCAGACGCACCACCACCTTTATTGCTCGCTGAGTCGGAGATCATCTTTTCTCTGCCAACCGCCCCGTCCTGATCGCCAGCGATAGTCGCGTGACCGTCCCAACTTTATCGGTATTCTAAGGTTTACGCGTTCATTGAATCTCCAACTATATACTTTGCATTCTATTCGAAATCATAGTGGAAACTACGTGCGAGTATTCTTCGACTCTTCGTAATGGCTGATTCTTTGACTCTGAACGTGACGTAATTCGGATATGAAATAAATCTACTTCGAACACGCAATAGCTACACGAAAAGTATTTGTAAATATCCTTATTCTTTGGTAAAGCGTTCTCTTAGCAGGTCCTACATTTCATTTTCACAGCGTACAATCGTTTGTAGCGACACGAAGGTACTACTAAACGACACGAGATTTAATCTTGTTTTACCTAACTAATTAGTACACCTAATGAATTACAATGAGGTACGAATACTTGTCGTAGCCAGTCTAGATATTTTCCAAGAGGCGTTTGTTGAAAACAGCGATAAGTAAAGGTTTCAGTTGTTCGAAGATGGTTTTTAATTGATTCAAAGAATTTTATTTTCATCGACAGCGTATCTGCGACATATCAGAAATATTCGATGAATAGAAATTATAATAGTGGAATAAGATCGATAAAAATTAGCAGAGGAAACAAATGCACGATTGGCCACGCAAAGTATCGAATAACTTCCGATACGGCAGAATCAGATATCGGCGACGTTCGAGTCGTAAAAGTAGATAGTCTGCGTTTCCGAAATTGAGAAAAACGATCCTGAACGCAATCGAAACGAAACGAGAGATTTGGGACTTGCAAGATACGTGTATCTATATCAGTGACTTTCCACATTGCAAAAATCCATATCGTCGAATCCTAGATAAAATTCGAGATACAGAGCAATTTTGCTTTCTGAAATTACTAGCACAACATATAGAAACTCGAAGATGAACCAATTGACGATGTTTTCGAATAATTTGAAGAGAAATTTATAGAAAGAGAAAAAGTTATTCTGAAGCTTTTGCAAAATTTTGCACTGTGATAATTTCAATGAAATATTAATTAGTTCATCTGTGCAATGAAACGAAAAAGAACGAAAGTCGCCGTTCCAAGCGATAAGTGGCAGTACGAGAAATAACGTATTTCTGACTTTTCAGTGTTTTGTCAAAGTAATTTTACGTCTCCAACGGTATCTACACTGGCAACATCATAACATCGAGTTAAAGTGATTTCGCATTCCCCTCGAAATCGTAATAAAGCCCGGTGTCACCGTTACGACCGACACGAAGGAAATAGTGTGCCTAACAGCCTCATTGGCTTGAGAATCGCGATGCCACGTCAAGATACGGTTCTTCCCGGTGACTACATCGGTCACGATGAATCAAAAACCACTCGCTGGATATATTTGCCGAATAAGTATATACGTACTTAATATGCTTGTACATATGACAGATATGCAGAATCACTTGGTACCTTTGATGGCCGAATCGATTAGACGGCATACCATTTGAATGATCTCGAAATAAATCACGAAATAAATCTGGAAGTAAATCTCGCAATACCAACGTTCACGTAATACCGCATCGAAAATCGCTTTCACGATGTCAAAGTCCTGACTTGTCTGATAAATCTTGATTTTTTCCAGGCTCTCCATGTCAATTCTACTCTTAAAGTCAACGAAAGAATCTTCTCGTCGACCATCTGTCTCGAATCTTACATAACGTTATGTTTAAATTGAAATATCCATTGGAAAATTTCCTTGATTATAGCGATACTCGAAACACGATCCAAGCAGTGTCACATTTAACCCATAATTCATACGACCGTCGTTTTACTATGTAAATATAAATATAAATATTCAGGAGTTTACAAAAGATATCGCGGAGCTTCTCAACACCTCGCAAAAGGATACTTTCCAAAGTAGCAGGAGAATAAAAATTGCCAATCTGTCCCAAGTTTAGCAGTTCGGTGGAAATTTTCGAAAATTTACCGAACCAATAACATTCGATGTTATTTAGATTACACTAGATTTAAAACACGCTCGAATAAAATTCTCAGAAATTCTCCAAGTCGACCACGGTCGAAGATACCTAAATGGCGTTAAATTTGAAACAAGTTGAATCGAAATTCTCAAGAATTCTCCAAGCCAGCGACACTCGGAATTACTCAAACTGCGTCAAATTTGGGACACGTCCGATCGACGTCCTCGAAAATTTCCAACACCAACGACGCTTGAAATTACGCAAAATGCGTGGAATTTAAAACGCGTTCGACAGAGACTCTCGACGATCGTGTAGACCAGCGATACTCCAGATTACCCAAGTCGCATGAAGCTTACAAATGCGACTCGTAAGTTTCCTGGATTGCTATAAATTACAGCGTTAAGTAGCCTCTGAAAATATTCCACACCCACGGTTATTATATTCGTTACGTCTCTCGATTATTAACTTAGACGAGCGTCGAGATCCTCCTACGAAATTAGCAAAATCCACTATCCATCCTGGCAAAGACAGAACAGTGTAACAAGACGGAAAGACGCCGACGTCGAGACCAGTCTGGAAAGAAGATGTACGCTCTGTTACGTGATCGTGACGCAATTCCCTGCGCTGTATCGTTCGTCGAGAGAGCACGCCGGAAGTAGGTTCGCGGTTAATGAAATTGCCTAAGTAACGATCACGTGTTACGTGTCCCCGTGCATAAGGGGGAAATCCCGGGATCTTTACTGTTATGCAAATCGAGAACGACGAGCCGAAACGATTGTCGAAAGCGTAACACGGCGGTTCCGGCAAAACCTCCTAATTTTAATTAAGATCCCTATCAATTGCTCCCTTCCACCCTACGCTGTTTCGCCAGGGCTTTAGTTTTTTTCCAGCAAACGAATCTACCACGTTCGATTCCGTCCACCGGTTTGATTTATCTTCACCAGAGACCTTGGAGTAAAACGAGTTTCCAGGTGGCTCGTTTTTTCGTATTAGTTGGCGACGATAAATGCCGAGGATATTTGATGGTTGGCACTTTTATCGATTATTAGGGCTGTTCGGGGTTTCCTTTATGGCGACGAATAACGGGGTTTGAAGTGAGAATTATTGCTTTACAATGATTCATGTTTGGATTTTTCATCTTGAACCAGGTTAACATTACGTACCCTTTCTTCTCTTTGGTACCAGAGTATCGGTGTTTATGGAGATTCAGCAACGTTGATCTTTGACTGATATGCACAACAGTCTGAACGATGCTAGTTTCAATTTGAGAATATCTCGTTTGAATTCCTACGTAGTAAAGTATTGTATATTATAGTATTACGTAGAGTATAGGATACACGAATTAATATTAGTATTGGAAAAATTAAACGAAATTAAATCCAATCTAAATTGCTATGGTTATGCACGATTCGACGATTAAGGACGACGATAATAAAGCATTTTTGTGATTCTTTTATCGCGAATAAAAATTGCTAAGAAAACGCTACATCTAATATCGTAAGTTCAATATTATATTCTTATATTCTAAGAAGATGAAACTTTCCAGCAAAATGTAAGAGCAGAGAAGATATGTACATTAAAGGAACTAAATATGAATTTTGCCAAAAAAATTCAATTTCATGCCCGAAATAAACGATATTCCCTAAAATTTATCGATCCGCCATCAAGAATTTCTTACACTTTCATAGTCATTTTTCTTTCTGCTCTTTTCCATCGATTCCACGAGGTCCAAGATGAGATCTAGCTCGTTCATAACTCGTGCAACGTCGCGTTTTTAGGAAGTCCCGGGTCTACCAGGGTTAGTTTACAGTCGCCATTAATTTTTATTATTCATCGGCATTTTTCTGCCATTATATCGCGTTATAGCTATAAATTTTCATGAATATTTCGGAATCTGTTGGCAGAATGTCCACCCGAATTATTAATATATGGAAAATCGCTGCTGTTAAATATTTAACGTCGTATTTTTACGATGAGAAAGAGCGTGCATCGGATTCTTCCTTCAATTACAACGAAAAACAATTTAGACGGCAACCGTAACAACTCTAGATCAATTCCGTTTCGATTTAAATAACTTTGCATTCGCTTAACGTTGCAATGGAATAATAAACTCGATTTTCGTATCGTTGTTTCGTTCGTAAGCAACGGATAATTTAATACCGATGTCTATTATATACTTGTCATTTCCTATTGAAATATCAAGCTAATACTAATTATATTCTATATATATCTATAAACGTCAATATAAAAGAATCTTAGAAGAAATGCACTTTTATAGAAATCTACTCACAAAATACTCACATCAAGTTATTTAATCTTAGAATAGTCATCGTCAAGTAATATCAACCTTAACAGATCTAAAAGCGAAGCTTGTGTTGCAATAAGCGTCTAAGAGAAATATTCTTTGCCAAACAACCCTTCCCAAATCTTATTATATTCACTTTCATATGTAAATACCATTTCTATAACCTAATTGATTTAATAGCAAAGCTTTGCTTACTCGAAGCATTTAAAAAGGATATTCGTTACCGAACAACCCTTCCTACCGTGGCAACACCGATCTATTTCTGAAACAAGTTCCGATTATGCAACGAAAAAAAAAAAAAGAAAAAGAAAGAAAGGGAGAGGGACAAGAAAATCGACTCTCAGAGTGCACCTGTTCCCCAAGAAAGCGTAGCATCCACCGTTCCAGGATCTGGTTCGAGATCTTTCACGGTAGAACGGTGGACGTTTTTCGATTTAATGAAAGAGTTCCATCTCGAATCGAACCAACTTCGGTGTCGGCCGCGTGCAATCCGCTTCGTCCCAAACAAATACCGGTCCCGGCCAATATTGATCCTCGTAGTAGTTTCTCCTTTCGCGTCTTCCGCTACTGGTCATCCGTCGAACAATGACCCCGTCGAGCATGCCCGGCTAATGAAACGCTTTTAACAGTATCGTTTCAATGCTACTGCCCGATGGCGCGCCAACTCGACTGTCTCAAGTCCCAGAGACGTCCTCGATCCTCCGAGAATTGTCCTCCACGTTTGCTCTCTGAATACTACCGGTCGTTCTTTCAACGAGAGCGATTTGCTGGTTGAAACTTGAGTAGATGCCTGTGATCGCTGGACCACGTTCAAGAAGTGAATTTTATCGTACGCTCATGGCCAACTAAACGATGACGATTGTTTTCGGAATTTCAACGTTCGATTATTTTCTATATTACCACGAAAATAAAAATCGCTAATATTAATGTTACGTGGCATTTACCGAACCAGTAATATTCGAAATTATTTGGATCGCGTAAATTGTATTAGATTCATATTCGACTCATACTTCTCTTCAAATTCTTCGAGCTTCGAATAGAAATGGTAACTTTCTGCAAATTATCAATTATTTAGTGTTCTTTTTTCTTTCTTGTAGGAAAATTCCCAAGTTCTACTCTCGATTAGAATATAAAAGAATTTAACAAACGCCAATTATCAGTTAAATCTTCATTAGAACAATTTATATTTTATATACTCATGTACAATTTTCCTATTCATCAAGATCATTAAATCCAGCCAGCTTTTTACTTCTTTCAGATCTTTAAACTCGTAATATTCGTAATAATAAAAATATAGTTGTAGCTTAGGATAAATTTGTCACTTTCATTCGCGAGGAGAAATTCCTGAAATCTACATGATGCGATCTACATGAAATTCACACATTATATTCTGGACAATCAGCCGCTTCCATCTGCACCCTGAAAACCAGCGAAAAAAGGAAAAGTTTCACCCTCCATCGGGCACAGCCACGCGCGTTCGAACGATACGATTGCGACTCATACGGGCTATCTGCCAATGGCAACGTTTTATCTTGCTCGAATCGCGACCGACCATTTATCAAAATCGTCCTCCCTCGATGGCGCCGATTCTCATGAATCGTTCTATCCGCGTGAATCAGGCTTAACGCGCGAATAATTAATAATTCAAAAGAAAACACGTCACACGAAAACACATCGAATTCATTCTTCGAAATGATCAGAACGTTGCCAATAATTACATTTTCGTCAAGTTTCACGGACATTTAATACTTTATCGCGAATAATAGTCTGTATCAGAATATTTGGTTACTTATATTTTAGAATTTTTCCTCAATGACGTTGTCGGATTAACACGTTGGGTGCCCTAAGAACCGCAATACGTTGAATTTTTGCAAGATATTACTATGTTGTATCTGGCCATATTTTCTCTGACAACGTTGTCTAAATTGTTCACGTTACCGATAATTTGTTACGAAATTTTATTTTATATTCTATTTATCTCTGAAATTGATCTTATTTTACTCATTCTAGCAAATTTAGAAACGTGGGTCACCAATGGCCACTGTTACAGTCAACGTGTTAAGCGACTGAATTTAGAATCCAACGATCACCAGCATAGTGAAAATTAGCAAATCCGCTCACTAAACGTCTGTTTTATTTGCCAGAATTTTTTACTTGCACGCTGTTTAATCAGTGGCAGACAAAGTCACGCATACATGTTAATGATACAGACATTTTTACGCATTAAGAATTCGTTCGCTTTCTCTAATTACAAATAGAAATCGCGCAACCTGCCGACAGACGATCGTTTCACCGCGAAATTACGCATAACCGGGCCACACGATTAACGTTATGCGAACGACGAAAAGCTACGCCATTGATGGTTGGCAGATTGGCTAACATCGAAATTCCGGAAACAAATATTTGACCGGATGAATCGGTTGGCCAGTTGCGGAACAATCTGATGATTCGCTGTAGCAAACTAACGTGAGGCAAGGTTTATCGTCATTAGTGTAAATGTATTTCACGTGTGTTTCTCTATATTATATGCTTTATGTTATTTTTGGTTCAGAAAGCAGTCAAAACGACTCATTTATTAGTGTTTAGAACCATAAAAGATCACTAGTAGGTATCACATCTACATATATTACCTATAAGTATGTTAAAATTGAATGAAGAAATATTTATTTGCAATTAATGAAATTTTGTATAAATATTTATAATGAATAACCGAGTATCGAATATTAAGTACACGCCTCAAAACGACTCATTTATTAGTGTTTAGAACCATAAAAGATCACTAGTAGGTATCACATCTACATATATTACCTATAAGTATGTTAAAATTGAATGAAGAAATATTTATTTGCAATTAATGAAATTTTGTATAAATATTTATAATGAATAACCGAGTATCGAATATTAAGTACACGAATGCACCTATCTCACCGTGTGTATCTGGTTAAATGTACTGAGCTCCTAATACTTCGATATGAGGTGGATATTTATACTTGTCGGTTTATTAAAGAGACGAGTGATAAAATTGTAATAGTCAATGAATATTAAAATCACTTTAAGTACTAGTACAGAGATAGTGCATACCGGTCGTAATCGTCGCACGCTCCATACTACAGTTCAACTCTACGCTCGCTGTTCGACCGTATGACTCGCTATAATGCTCCGGTTGACGATTACAAATAACAGCGATAATATTTTGTCCGGAGTTCGTTTACCTTTGAACCTAACAAACCAAAACAATGTTCACACTCCAAGGTACAACGATACGAGTCTCTCCCGATTCGAATCTTTCGTTGACTCATGTGCCGCTACAGATATGCTCTTTGACGTTTAAAATTAAACAACGTGAACGCTATTTCATATTGAAGCAGTATCAAATGTGAGTATTGATTTCATGTAATATGATATCTGTGATCGTCTCACGCGAGACATTCTCGAGTCACAGTTCGAGATCAGTTTCACCAAGTGTAAACATTTTAAAACATACGGTTTCACAAAGTCATTTGTATGTGCAATACATATAATGTTATTTATATGTTATGTTAAAACTGTCTTACAATTAAAACTAGACAGGAATTATACATAAATATATGTCGGGTTTACATTAGAATTAGAGTTAGGGGCGTGAAACGAATCTTCGTTCGGATTACACGTTGTCGTTATGCAATAGAGAAGACATCGACTAGTGCAAATACGATTATTATAGAATTAGACAAGTAACTCGAGCAACTAGTGACAATAAACATAACGAATAACGTTCAATAACGAATCTGCGGTCAACGGGATGATGGATGAACATGCTCACAATATCTAAGTCTTTGTTAAAACGTGCACAGCGTACGTGTAAAGCGTACAGACACTAAGTAACTCGTTAATACGATCTCACGAGAGAATGACTCTCCGTCGCGATGATGCTGCGGAGGAAAGCTATGATAGGGTGTGTCTAAGGACACGAGATCATCGGATTCGTCGAGGATAGCCTTCGTTCAGAAGGCGAGGGAAATTGGCGTTGCTACTAATTGGTCAATCTCCATATCGGTGGTTAGAAAAAGATGCTAAAAAAATAGGTCTCTCCTATCTTCCCGTAGTTGGGACAAAGACTGTTTGTCTGTTTGAAGGACTTTAGGTAACTAGATCTTAGTGTTTATAACGGCCCCCGGGCTAGCTGATCACGTACTGTGGTGACGCGTCTGCATTTGGTAACCATCATACCCGAAGAATAGGATCTGCGTGTGGCGAGCCACGGGACAGAAACCGTTGGAATGTTTACTGTCGCGTGCCGCTACAAATATTTCTTTTAAGGAGAGCTATAGAATTACTCCGTACCTTTGTTAGACAAAGCGTTCATCCCGTGACCGCGACTACGTTCGGCGACTGGCTGTCGTCTCGAGCCCAAGCTCATTATCACAAATCTCAAACAAATACAATCGGATCGAAAGACGACAATTGTTTAATTACGCCTATGATAGAATCTAGATTACGGTGTTAGGGGATTATCCCGAAGTTCCAAAGGAGAGGCTTCGATGTCCTTTCATCTCCGACATATATTAGATAATTTGTTCGACCGTTCGCGGAGAGACGCGATCGCGGAGGAGGCGCGTCAACGGGAGTCGTAAATTCCCGTTACAATTAGATTATCGACGTCACGAACTGATCGACCCTCTATTTCAGTTAGGATAATAAAGGTGGTTGAATCAGTATAACACTGAGTTTAACAGGTTATAATATACACTTTAATCCAACAACTAGTTTCGCGGAGTATACAAATGTTCGGAGAGACACGCGGGTTAAGTTACGATGCCGAATTGTAATGTCGTTTACAATAAGATTAGAAGTGTTCGACTCGAATAGTTATTAGCAAGACCACGATGTTAATCGTAGTAGGAGCAACTTGCAAGTAGTGAGTTCGCGAGAAGTATAAATCGCAAGTAAGATAGAACCGAGAGATGGGTTCAGCGAGTAAGCGACTTGTAGACTGATCTAAGAATGTAAAACCAGTCAAAAGATGTTGACTGTTCTAAAGATGGAAAATCAGTAAAGTTCGGAGACGATGCCGTGGCGGAGGAAAGCTAGCGATGGGTGTGTCTAGCGCACGGGACCATCGGATTTGTTGATGACAATTTTGGCTAGGAAAGTGAGGGCAATAGTCATTGCTTTTGATTGGATAAGAAGAAGGTTGGTGGACAAGGAAGGGTCCTAGCCGCCCACGAGAAAAAGTTGCTAGCGGGAGATATCGAACATGAGAAAAACCAAATTTCCCCGATCTTCCCGTAGTAGACAATAAATTTAAGGAGCACTTGAAATAAAAGATATTTGTTTAGTCTGAAGGACCCTAACTATAAAAATGCCAAGATTTATGGTGGGTCCTTATGACTATTGAGGGTACGCAGTAAGAGTGTGTAGACATCTGACTGCCATCTTGTCCGCGATGTGGAGCCTGGTTTGTGTAGAGTCATCGGACGTAACATAATTATATATTAGATAATATAAGAAAACTGAATCATTCTCTTAATTCCAAGATAACCTGACTTTCCAATTGAAAATGAATTCAATCGTTTTTAAAATCCAAATGTAAATTCAAAGTTAGCATCATATCGTTCCAACGATCCCCTAATGCAGAGGAGAATTCCCGCGATTGATGTACGAGAGGGCGCGCAAAGCTCTGGGACATAAAGTACCATATCAAATCATGTTCGGCCACAATTGCGATCTATCGGGCGCGCGTCAGGTATCACACCTTAGCCAGCGAATAATTTATCGCGATCCCACGAGCAGGCAACAATATAAGCAATTTCGCGCGCACAATACACCAGGCCTGCCATCCCTCCAATAAATATGAACAGAGTAGTAATAAATTACGAAGGACGATTAGAGCGGACTGGCGATAAATTAACGTGAACGCGCGCGCCCCCCTGGTGTATCAGCGTTGCATCTCGCGAGTGATCCGCTCGATCGGTTACACAGATTAATCCCTTTTTACTTTCGCAACACGCTTGAATGACCTACACATTTTTTTATCAACACTTATCAGTAGATAATAATAGATTCTTAGTAGGTATACCATACGTGTATATTATTTACTATACACTATACAAGGTGGTTGGTAACTGGTGGTACAAGCGGAAAGGGGTGATTCTACGCGAAAAAAGAAGTCGAAAATATAGAATAAAAAATTTTTTTTTAATTTTTCCATCGAGACAACGATCTACAATGAGATCCGTTATAACGAGACGTGATAAAGTGCACGCGTACCGAGCGAAAATTCAAAATCGATTTTCTCGAAAACAAAGCCTCAAACGAAAAATTTTTATTCTATATTTTCGACTTCTTTTTTTGCGTAGAATCACCCCCTTTCCGCTTGTACCACCAGTTACCAATCACCCTGTATATAGTCGCGGAGATTACTAAAAGCCTCTAACTTAGTCGTCCCAGAGCCCATACTACTTTAAGAAAAATACATTTTATTGTAAACTGTATTTTAAGAATGCATATTAAAAAAACATTAAATATAACTCATTACGAAAGAAATTTTATTTCATATTTACATTAACTTATTTCATTTTAATGGTCTTCTCCTATCCCCCATTCTTCTATGAAAACAGCCTTCGCTGAATCAATAGTCTCTGATCTCAAAAACTTTAATTCGGCTCTCATAGCAATTGATCGTTTGAATCTAAATTTCGAAATAATTCGTAGCTTCTCGATAGTGTAAAAGATCGATCGGCTCGAATATTATTCAGCAGTTAAATCCTTTGAAAGTCTCAATCAATGTTGAATATTGAATTTATACAAGTTCTAAGTCTTTAAATTTTCGATAAGTCTTGAAAGTCCCAGAAGTTGGTTGAATATCCAATATGCATTTTCTATGAGATATTGTATATTATATGGAAAGATTGAAGATTTTTATTGTATAATTTGCTAACTAATGCGCCACGTTACCGTACTGAAAAAGTATAAACTGCATTACCGCCAAAGACATGATCTGTGATATGCAACTGCGCTTGCAGAGGGCAGCAAGTATTTGGCATACAAAATAAAACAATTATAATAGTTACATTGCATCAATTAACAAATACTAACAGCGTATCCGAAGAATAGAAAAGCTTCATTTAATACCGCAGAAATATGAATTGATTATTTTTCTGTCTCTTCACATTATATCATTAAATAAATTTTATGTTACTTTTTATAATATAAAAATAACAAAAATACGGACGAAAATGAGAATCGCGATTTTAAGAATTAAAAAAATTTTTCCTTCGAGCCGGATTCGAACCAGCGACCTATGGATGTCTCCGAGAACCAACCAACTACAGTCCACCGCTCTACCAACTGAGCTATCGAAGGATTTACAAAAATGATGTGTTTTAACATAAACAACTCGCTATAGAGCATTCAAGGTTATTTGATCATATATATATGAATGTATACAACATACACGTATAATACTAATTGCTACATTTTTGCCGATATATGAATATTAGAAAAAAATAAAAGAACTTTTCGTACTTTGGAATTAATCGTAACAAGCAAAAAAAAAAAAGAATATTAAATACAATACACATAATTCTATAGAACATAATTATTATAATATGGAATATATGATTATAAAAACAAATACCACGCTAAATGTTTTTCGACTTTGTAAGTCTTTAAAGAAGGAAGTGATTGTGTATAAGTAAATCTAGATCACAGATAAACAAAGTTATCAAAAGAAAAGATAAATATCGATGATGTCAGGGAAGATGACAAAGAGACAAAGAAAATGAGACGTTTATACACTTCGTTCTCTCTCAAGGTTCAAGAGTGCTACATGTGTCAATAAAGTTAGATGACAATTAAAAAGTAAATGGCTGACAAAAGAATGTGTCGCGATTTCTAGATTATGAAGTAATTCCTGACAGAAAATAGAGAGAACGAAATAGTTTTACGATCACGAGAAGCTATATGAAATGTGTAGACGATTAATATAAATTAAATCATTGTTCGCAAATCAATGGGTAACCTAAAAGACACTCACCGACAATGCACGTTGGAATGCCTTGTCGACCGGATGGTAACCAAAATACTCCTCGACACCAACGTCCACAGAATCGTTTGACGAAGTTAACATTTATCGCAGGCTGGCGTCAGGTTTGCCAAACATTTCGCAGAACTTCAATGTACTTTTGTTTACACGCACCACACATCACACTTTTAATACCGAACGCCATTTGTCGAACGTTTCTGAACAAATTTTCACGACTGTCAAACGTGCCTCTAATTGCGTCGCGTGCTGCCATCTATACGACCCCTACGAGAATTTTGGATTTGAATATATTTTTCAATTATCGCGCTAAAAGAAATTAACCACGGAATATTTTAAATATTCTTCGTTCTATTAAATTTTGATACGTTATTGAAGGTTAAATGTTATAATTAAAAATTAATTACATTATTAAGTATTAAAAATAGAAATCAGCGAAATTTAAAAATACAAATTATATACTAACATTATTAAAAATTAAATTTTATGCTTTAAAATATTAAATTACAGTAATATTTATCATTAATTCGTCTATTATTATATTATATACATACAGAACTTACAAATATGATTGAAAAAACGCAAAACTTTGTATGAACTGATACTTTATTAGCTTCGGAGAAGATATAGGTTAATGCAGATATGTATAAAGTTTTAACGAAGATCTGTTAACAAACTGCAAAGTTTCGTGTTCTGAAACGTTTTTCGACAGAATATTTATATCTTACGTACCATTTTTTAAGATATATGTATGAAGAAGACGCAGAAGCTTGTGATCAGATTCGATGACCGAATTCAAACTGTTAAATAATGGCTGAAAAGCATTTTGGCGCGATATATCGCCATCTTTAGTTAAATCATGACATTAAAATTAAAAAATTTTTGAAAATATTTGGATTATGTTTACATCTTTTCCCGATCTTTTTCCTTAAATAACTTCAAAAATCAGCTTCTATTCAAAATCAAATTCTGTTACTGTGATACAATAAATTTTTGTTATTAATCATATTTTATGCTTACTATTATAAATGGCATTTTACTTTAATTTTAAAAATTTTTGTTCCAATTTAATTTAATATAAATAACAGAATTTTTATGATTAGATTTAAATCATTTTCTATTTTGATCTAGTATGGTGGATATCATGTATTACTTATCCTTATTATCAATATTATTCTATCAAGTAACTTTAAAAGAAGGGAATGAAACATAACCTAGAAAGTATTACATGAATCTGAGATAGAAAGCATATATAACAAGCTATATCTATGATGTTCTCCACTTTCTTATCTCTGCGTAAGACATGATAAAATGAGGTATAAAAACATGAAATGAAATGTTAAAAATTCATGTATAGTTAGTGGAAATAATTAGATGAATGTACAAATATCAAATGTAATTAGGAAGATAATAAAATGGAGCAAAATGTGATGATAATAAATACTCAAAATGGACAAATAAGAAGAAAAAAAGTGAAACCTTGGTTCAATGAACAAAATGTATACATAACTCAAAGTCTACCATTATCCCATCTGTTATCTTATAACAAATATCAAACCAACATAGGTAAGCAATGAACAAATAAATTTTGCATTATATAAATTAATTTTAGTTTACTTTATTCAAGATTTTTATTATTGCAGGTCTAGAAAATTTTTTAAATAATACATCTACAAACATTCAGTGCTGAAAGGATACATCTATTATGGGTTTAATTCCAATACCTGTTTATCAACATGATGCTATACCTTCAACGAATAACTCATTCAGAAGTAGTAAATAGCAATATTTATTGTGCATATCATTTTCTTATGCAATGACTTTATGAACTCCTACTTCTGTTACCCTATTAGATCTACCACTAAACGTTGAATTATTCAACTCATTAGGACAAACAGAATTAAATGTAGAGGAGTATGTACTGTCTAAAGAGGTAAAACAATCGAGAACTGTAAAAGAATATAAGAAAAACTTTAAAACGTACAAAACATCCTGAGCTATGGAAAATGAATATAAAAAAAATGCTAGACTCAGAAGCAAAGAATATATTGGAGTTGGAGGTAAACCAACTCAATTCTAGAGAGGCTTTAAGCATAAAAAAAAATCAAATTCATATCAAAAGCCTGTAATTCACAGGGAAAATAATACCAGCAAAAACCATGGGACCTTCTTGAAAATGCTGCATGTGTTGCGCTGACAAAATAAACCAAGCTGCTCGGAGTTATAGCAGAAGTTATAGTTAATAACAACAACAAAGTCGAAGTCAACAACAACAGAGTCGAAATATACTTATATAATATAACGGATGCCTAGTGGAGTTATGGAACTAGACCAAAGAGGACAACTTACATCAAAAACAAAAAAAAGTGAACAGAAAAATCAACAGGTACGATGGATTATAAGGAAAGAAGTATCTAGATTCTAAGCTAAGTATAGCTGCTATGCATAAACTTTATGTACTAAAGTGTAAAGGAGATAGTATTCCAGAAAGCGGCATAGTTAAAAAAGCTATTATAGAGAAATGTTTAAGTCAGAATTTAATCTTGGTTTTAAACAAGTGAAGTTTAAAGTGAACGTTTGACTACCAAATATTATTAACCACTAAATTAGAATTAGAATAAGTAATTAATTTATATACTTATACGTACAGAATCAAATTTTGAGATTATTTTTAAATATTCATAAATATTTTATATTTTAGGATTAGTACCGTGCCCTTTTAATATTATTAGTACAAAGAATGACATATCTTATATAAATATATTAAAGAATATTAAAAACTGTTTAAAATTTTTATGTTTATTCTGGCATTTCAATATTTACAATAATATTTAATATGTTATTTTTAAAATATTATATAATATGATATAATGTTATAATTTGTATCATAATATCAAAAATTATATTTTGTACCACACTTTCTGTAGTATTCATAACACATGTCACTACGAAATTTCATTCAAGCAGAAAACGTTTGCATTCTTATTTCATTTATACTAAAAGGATAAGCGTAAAAATGTTATTAAATACAAGACATATTTATATACACTTTATACACTTCAATTACAAAATATGCTACTATGAAAAAATAACAGATCTATTACTTTCAAGCACTTGGCTTTAAATATACAACAATAATTTTAACATTTACCAATTTAAAAGAATTATGTACAATATATACAAAGTATTTTTTAAAAATTACGTTACATATTTCTTATAAAACGCGATGACGATGAAAGTACAAATGAAAATGTACTTACTAGATGCAAAACGTCATTACTATGATTTACTTTCTTTTCTGCGACATTAAGGATTACTACAATACTTTCCTTGTTTCTTAGTTTCTTCATCAACTACATCTATTTCTTTACCGTTCAATCAATCTAATTTTTCTCTGAAAGTGAACTAACTTCTTTACATCTCTTCGTTGCTGCTTCAACTGCTCCAATTACAGCTGATCTCAATCCATGTTGTTCTAAATAATGTATTGCAGTTATAGTAGATCCTAATTAAAATGCAAACAAATAATTAGTAAATAAGAAATGTATACATTATATAATATTAAACATATGCATGATTTCTCCAAACCTGCTGGTGACGCTACATCATCTTTAAGTTGTCCTGGATGTATTTTGGTATCTCGAACCATAGTACCAGCACCAAGAACTGTTTGTGCAGCTAGCATATACGCGGTTGGTCTCATAAGACCCATTTTTACGCCTCCATCGGCCAAAGCTTCTATCATCATATATACCTACATTTATAAAAAATATATTTCTGTATTCGTTTTCTATTATAAACATTAATATAAATGTTTGAAAATATATCAAGTTTTTGTTACATACATAAGCAGGTCCTGAACCCGCTAAAGCTGTAACGGGATCAATTAAACTTTCAGGTACTTCTTCGCATACACCCACAGAGGAAAATAATTTTTCTGCTATTTTGGCTTCTTTATCGCCGGCATGTTTTCCACGAGCGTATACCGTAGCACCGCAACCTACAATGGCTGGTGTATTGGGCATTACTCTGATTACCGGTGTTCCGTTTGGCACAGCCTAGCATTAAAATTAAAGTTGCAAATTAAAAATTTTTAAATAATAAAATGAGCAAGATCAAACTAAAAGAATGAAAAAAATAAAAATTGATTTTTATTCAACTTATTGATATTATTAAAAGTTTGGCAATGAGAAAGATTAAACTTTACCTTTTCTAACGACGCTAATGGAATACCCATAGCAATAGAAAGTAAAAGTTTTCTGTAATTTTTTAAATCCGGGAGGACCATCGGAACAACTTGTGGTTTTACTGCTAAAATCAAAACGTCCCCATAATCAACAACAGGTGCATTTGTAAATACAGTATTTGATCCAATTTCCTGGAATCGCAAATTAATTAAGCTATTTATAATGTAGAATGCAAATCAAAATGCTTTAAGTAACTAATGATATTTAATACCAACGCATCGATAAATGCGAAAGATTAGAGATAAACTAAACTGTATGGTCATAATATAATTTATAACATTATCGCAAAGCAAAGATAAAACAGTACAATATTGGAAATTTTCCTACAATTAATATTGTAATCGAAACTGAATCAATAACCGAAACAATAACGAAATCGAATCATTATCTATATATCTTGGAATGCAATGATAGTAAACTGCTGCGATAAAAAATTATTATTTTCACCTTAAATGCATCTATACTGCCCACGTCATTCGGGAGACAACTAGCCAGCATCATTTCACCTTTGCTCAACCCTAAAATTTACACAAATGATTATATTAGATTATATCTGAGGTCATTTTAATATTTGGATACTATTATGTAACATATAAATTATTCTATATACAACAACTTATATAAATAGTTTCCTTACCACCTCGAATGAAACCTTTGGCCAAAGCCTGAGCCATCTTACCGCCTCCTATGAATCCAATCTTCAACATTTTTGTGTCGATATTCAATGCGATCTTTTCTCCGTTTCCCGTCGGCAAGAAGATGATCACTCACTGCACAGAAAAACATCTTTCAGTAGTAAAACGCAATGTTGTGAAAATACGTTACAATTTACGTTCATAATTTTCGTTTACACGCTTATATTAAAAAATCAATTAGAATATTAAGGTTCAAAATGGAAATTTCTGTTTGATCAAAAAGGCTGTCTTTTTTATTCAAAGAAAACTACGATAGATCCATATCTAATAATTAAAACTACGAATTGAAAAGTGTCGCATCTGAAGTCGGAGTTTCTAATTTGCGCAATACAAAGATTAATACCGTTCGATCGCGATATTTACAAGCAAATCGGTACGCTTCTGATTCTCGTTTCTCGCCCCATCTTTCTCAGTACATAGATGATTTCAGTAGTTTTTTTCTATGTAATTATGAACGAGATAAGGTCCTGTGTACGCAATACATTTACGTTCATTACTCATATGCGACGAACGCAACGTGGGTAATAAACTTCTTGAAATGCTTCTAAAATGTGGTTTCACTGGTAAATTGTTGGATATTTCCATTCATCTTTCACAGAAAAATTACAAAATGCTATAATTTGTCCTTCTATTGCGATTTAGGACAGCTAAATGTTTCCTATAAATCACTCTTACATTTTGGTAAACGAGCAACGTATTACATAAATGCCACACAAATTACTTTCAATGAGATGCATTTCAGTGTAAATAAAATGGTACAAGTTATGTTTCATGTTTCATTTTGCACCAGCGACATTACTTATTTAATAAGTAAGATAAGTAGACATTGAAAGTACATTAATTGATACATTAAAAAGTAAATTAATCTCAAAATATGTTAACTGATGGAATTATGAATCGAATATTAACATTAGGTAATGCAAAATGATATAGCAATATCATCCTATATTTTTTGAGTAACTGCTTAACGAACGACATTTAAATTAATTTATAAACTTCAATATTCGAGATTTGTCACATTAGGACACATATAGCATATTAAATTACATAATTATTTCAACTAACTATGTTAGTAATTTTATCAGTAATAATAATCATAAATGACGACAATAATGATCGAATAAGTTTAAAGAAATTTTATATAAAATTTATAATTTTTAAGTTACAAAATATCTTTGAGCAAAAAGGATAACTTGTTAAATCATTCTTTGCTTTAAGCAATATGATTATACTTTCTTTATATTTCTGGTCAAATTTCTGAACTATAGTCAAGTGCCGTTACGTGCACGCACATTACGTAATTTAACTTGATTTCATATATTGTATTTTTAAAATTCATTCTCATCCTCCAAACTATTCTTTAATTTTTTTGCTTGGAACGAACATAATTAATTAAATGATGTAAATGAAAATGAGTGACTCTGTTACTCACCTTTTCGGGCGTTCAGGCGTTGTCGAACTCGTCCTAATCTTAGATGCTCCGTTGTTTTATATCCGGTAGTCATTGCCCTTCTTTTCTCTTCTTTTTTTCACTGATGAGCTTAGAAAGTAATTACTAGATGCTAGATGTCGTTGAAATTAAATGTATGGCGCCACGATAAGCTGCAAGCAAACATAATTGTTGGTAAACCTCAAATTTTTGTTTACATCAGAAATTTCTCGAATGCAATACGCATAAATATGTGTTTTATGACTTGGAAGTACGTAATTAGTAGACTAGGCGAATATTTCTTTGTTTACAGAAAATTTCAATATATGCATATAACATGTAGGAATATATACATTACCTAAAGCATTTATTATAATATTTAAAAGATGAAAGAAATATATATTTAAATTCTACTTCTTTAGTTGTATTTGTAAAATTCTGCACAAATATCTGCAATCTAATGATAATTAGTAATCAAAATTTCAAAGAAATAAAACACGAATATACTATGAAAATTAAGCATTTTTTTTATATTTAATCAGTTTAAAGCAATTTAAATTTTAAGCTAATTAATACATTCTAAGGTAATTGCTTTTTTGATGCATAACATACGATTAAATTAGCAACTCTAATAAAATATAATAATCTATTTCGTGAACATGCAAGTGTAACTATGCATGAAAATATCTGAACGGATGCAAATATAAATTCTTAAATAATTATCGTATCAAGTGTATAAAATATTTATGACGATTCCAAAAATAAATGATACCATATTAAACAAGTATTAACATACAATGAAATATAACGTTACTATTTAAAAAAAAAGCCAAAAATCGTGTACGTGCGAAGAGACACGTAACGCGTACAACTACGCGAAGGATTAGGTGTATCTATTCCTATTCAGGAACTAATTGTAATATTCAATTAATTTTTATAACTTTCCTTAAAAACATAATTGTTAGAGTTATTTAAATTGTTTTATATATTATATAAAAAGATACTTAACTGACTTACATTCTGTAGAAAATGCCCCGTTATAATCTTCTAATGTAATGATATCTTACTGTAACCGGCGATATGATTGTCCTGTTTGTAGTTGTGTACTGTATTTAATATAGATCCTGTCTCTTCCGTGACTTATATACCAGCATGAAACATCGTGAGAAACTGAAATGCGACTAACAATTATTGTTCATCAACTGATAAATGATTATTAAATTTCTACACTACGTAATTTCCTGTTTGCATTTGAAAAGATCCTTTGTAACTAATATTTGTATATTAATTATCCTAATTGAACGAACAAAATTATATATACTGAATTAACAGGTATAAATGAATGTTTATTCCAACAACTTTGTAAAGAAGATAATTACACTGATGCGTATGTAAAAGTTAAGTAAGTGATTGTTTTAAGGAGAGAAACTCGTTAATGACATGTTGACTATTCTAACGATGAAGAATAAGTGAGGTAAAGTGATGATGCTGTATCGGAGGAAAGCTAGTCGTGGATGGATCTGCAAGAAAGAGCTGATTTGTTAAGGGCAAGATTTCATTGGGAGAGTGAGGGAAAGACTTCGCTGTCAATTGGTTCATTTTCTAGGTTGGTTGATGAGGAAGGGTGCTAACCGCCCCGGAGAGAGATCTGCTAGTGGGAAACATCATACGTGAGAAAACTAACTTTCCCGTAGTAACAATAAGCTTTAGAAACGATTCAGTAAAGAGATGTTCAGTAAGAATGAGCGGACATCTGGTTCCCAACTTGCCCGCAGTATGTGGCCTGGTCTAGGTAGAGTGTCGCCCGACGTAACATCCTCCCCCCGTTGAGAGGGTACCGATCAAAATTTCTGCAAAGGTAGAATTAATTGGAGCTGCCGCCCAACTCTTTGTTGATTGCTGGATCGGGTTGGCTCGATAGTAGGACGAGCTGCGTGGGGAGCATGAGGCGGCTACGGGTTCTCAGGGCGTTAGACCACGCCCTGGGGAGCACGAGGCCGCTATGGGTTCTCAGGGCGTAGGACCACGCCCTGGGAAACCCTGATGAATCTGATATTTTCCTATAGCCGGATGGTGACTGGTCGGCGCCTTTGGCCCCCGCCAGTTTGCCGATCCGGTGCGGAGAACCTCGGAGAAGTTGGTGGGCCCGTATCTGCCAAGACCACTCACCTCACCTTCTTGTGGGGCTCCCCGGTACCCTACACCAGCCTTGACCGGGGCAGGGTGCGAAAGAGTAAATGGCACCAGGAAGGAAACCCTTGTTGACAACCTCGGCGATTTCTCAGAATTACAATGGATAGAAAAACGAATCAAAGAATCGTTTACGGTGCAGGGGAGGGATACCCCAGTACCGGCGCAGCCGCGGGTTGTAAAGCGGGCCCCGCTGCGTCGTCATCGAGCAACCGTGGCCGTCTGGGGGTGGGCCGCCAGGCCCCCGGACACGGGCAGGAAAGAGACGTAACGCTAGTGGGCCATGGTATCGCTCACCGTGAGGGACGGCTCGGGCTTCACGTACAGGATACGATGTCGGTGGTGAAGAGGGAAGTCAAGCTCTCCCAACTCGACATCACGGAGCTAAGACCGAGGAGGGCAATCACGGAGGCGCTGCTGTTCGAGATCACAGATCAGGACGCTGGGAGCAAACTGGCCGAGCGGATGGCGGCTACGCTAAAGGACTTGCCCGCCAAGGTAACCGTGCCGCGAAGGACGGCCGAACTAAGAGCGACAGGACTGGAGGACTCGGTCACCCCGGAGGAGGTGGCAGCCGCCGTTGCTGAGACCGGGGGCTGCCACCCCGACGAGGTCAACATGGGAGTCATACGCTCCTCTCCTCGGGGCCTCGGGTCGGTGTGGCTACGCTGCCCGCTGATAGTGGCCAGGAAAATCAGCAGAGGAGGAGGCGCCCGACCAGGAGGTAGGATTAACATAGGTTGGTCAGCGGCGAGGGTTTCCCCTCTCCCGGCTTACCAACTCCAATGCTTCAGGTGCATGGAGTCGGGTCACGTGCGCCGGGACTGCATATCGACGGCCGACCGGTCGGAGCGCTGATACCGGTGCGGGGCGGAAGGACATCACGTCAGGAACTGCTCGGCGCGAGTACCTAAATATCCGGTGTGCGCGGACCTGGGAATGCCCGCGTCGCATCGTATGGGGTCACCGGCATGCAAACCGCCTGCCCGTAAGAAGAGGGCCGAACAGGAAACAAGGACCGTTCCAGGCGACGACGGGGACGCGGCGACGAGGAAGGAAAGATGCCGCCGTCAACTGGTCCCACGAAGGCCAGAAGAGAGGACAGAGAAGTCGGACACACCGACAACGAGGGGAACGGCCCGGAGAAGGCTATGGAGACGGAGCCTTCCCCGACGTGAGCGGAAGAAGGGGAGGAGGACAACTGTTCCTGCAGTGCAATCTTAACCGCGTCCGCCGGGCTCAGGACTTAATGTTCCAGAGTCTGGCGGAGCGGCGGATCGACCTGGCAGCGGTGGCCGGGCCGTACAGCATTTCCGTGATAGCGGCGCTGGGGATCTGATCGGTTCGGTCGCCATATTCTGGACCGGGATCGCGGGAAGCCCCTCCTGCTCGGTGATCGAGCGGGAATGGGGCTTCGTGGCCGTGAAATAGGGCGACTTGGCTATGGTGGCCGTCTACGTGTGGCCCAACATAGACCGGACCGAATACGCCTCCTTCCTGGACAGACTCGCGGCTGGAGCGAGACGTTTGGGCGCCTGCTCGTCACTGGTCCTCGGGGACTTCAACGCTCACTCAACGGCATGGGGCTCCCGCAGGACCAACGGAAGAGGGCGCGATGTGCAGAACTGGGTGGCCGCACTCGACCTCCGGCTTATGAACCGGGGGTCGTCCAGCACGTGCGTGGCGTGGCGGGGCGAGTCCATAGTGGACCTCACATGCGCAAACCCTGTCGCATCCCGCCGTGTGTCCGGTTTACATCTTGATGGAGGTGGCGGTTGGCGGCGCGATGGGTGACGGTTCGTTGAGTGCGCGGGACCATCGGCCCACCGGGAAGGAGAAGAAGATTCCTGCGGTGGGCGGTGACCCCTCCGCGACGAGGACCTCATGGCGGCGGCCGCTATAGCCGTCACTTGGTTGGAAGGATCCCCGACCCACGAGGACGCGGAAGCGGGAACGACCCGGCTGAGGCGCGACATGCACGCGATCTGCGATTCGTGTATGCCGCGGTCCGGAGCCCCGTGCCTCGCCAGCGCGGTGTATTGGTGGTCCGAGGAGATCGCTTGTCTCCGCGAGGCGTGCATCTGCGATCGGCGCCGGTATACCAGATTCCACCGTAGGCGGCGGGTGGACGAAGCCACAGTGGCTCGTCTGTACGAGGCCTACCGCGATGCACGGAGGTCCCTGCAACGAGCCATCAAGGAGACGAAGAGGCGGGCCTGGAACAAGTTACTGGCCAGCCTCGACTTCGATCCCTGGGGGCGCCCTTATAAGATGGTATTGAACAAACTCCGTCCATGGGCGCCTCCCTTAACGGAGAGCATGGACCCTCGGTTCCTGGAGGAGGTCGTCGGCACCCTGTTCCTGGGAGCAGCGAACGAGGGAGATGGCAGCTTTACCGAAGAGGAGGAGCAGGAGCCTCAACCGCGGGAAGAAGAACCACATGTCACCGCGGGAAGTTGGAGCCCGGAATCGAGAGTCACCGAGGAAGAACTGGCCGGGGCCGTCGGGAGGATGGGAACGCGGAAAGCTCCAGGTCCCGACGGAGACCCGGCCCGCCTGTGGAAGGACGTCGTCGGGGTCTTGGCCCCGAAACTAAGGCGTCTGTTCGACGGATGCCTGTCTCGGGGTGAATTCCTCGCTTCGTGGAAGGAGGGGCGGATGATCCTGCTGCCCAAGCCGGGGCGCTGTCCGGACTCGCCTTCCGCCTTCCGGCCGGTATGCCTTTAAGACGAGGCTGGCAAGCTGCTGGGGAGAGTGGTGGATGCCGGCCTGAAGTCGCATTTGTCCCAGAGTGTTCCCGTACTGCACGACGGCCAGTTCGGCTTTCGGAGAGGGCGGTCTACAACCGACGCTGTCGTCCGTGTCCGCTCCCTTGACGAGGGGGCCCAGCGGCCCGCGTTGGCCGTGTCGCTGGACGTGCTCAACGCCTTCAACAGCATCCCTTGGGACAGGATATGCCGGGCCCTCGAATTTCATCGGGTACCCGCGTACCTGCGGGGTGTGGTCCAGTGTGGTACACCGTCCGGGGCGGAGGGGTGACTGGGAGGGCTGTACACCGCGAGGTCCCGCAGGGTTCGGTGTTGGGTCCGTTGCTGTGGAACATCGCGTACGACGCGGTGCTTCGAACGCCGATGACTCCGAACTCGGCACTGGCGTGCTACGCCGACGACATGTTGGTGCTGGTCTAGGGTATGGCATGGGGTAGAACCGTTCGCCTGGCGGAGCTGGCGGTGGCCTACGTGGTCGCCGAGATCAAGGGATTGGGACTGAAGGTGTCCCCTGAGAAATCCGAGGCAATGTGGTTTTGCCGCAAGGCCGATCACGGGACGCCTCCAGCGGGTTATCGCCTGAAGTTGGAGGGAGCTGAGATCGGGGTCGGAACCAGCATGAAGTATCTGGGCCTGACCGTCGACAGCCACTGGACCTTCGGCGCTCACTTTGAGCGCCTGACAGCGTCTATCGAGGCGACGGCGAACGCCTTAGGACGTTTGCTGCCTCGGCTGGGCGGGCCCGACGTCGGAGTGGCTGTACGCCGGCGTGGTGCGATCGAGGCTCCTCTACGGAGCTCCGATCTGGGCGGAGGATCTGAGGACCAACCGTCGCAGTCTCCTAGCGGTCAGGAGGCTGCACAGGACGGTGGCCATCAGGGTAGTGAGGGGCTTCCGCAACATTTCGGCGGCAGCAGCGGCGGTGTTCGCCGGGTTTCCTCCGTTCGAATTGCAGGCCCTGAGATATCGCGAGATTTATCTGTACACTCGGGGTCTGTTGGGCTGGATCGGCCCGGTGGGCGCCGACGTCAGTGTTCGGGCTCGGCGGGCTTTGCTCGACAGATAGCGGGCCAGCCTCGACACAAGAGCGGGTGCACCGGGGATAAGGGTCCTCGGGGCCGTCCTTCCAAACTGGGACGTTTGGTTGGACGGTAGCGGGCCTCCCCTGACCTACAGAGTGACACAGGTATTCACCGGACACGGTTGCTTCGGTGAGTATCTGCACCGAATCCGAAACCGCTTGGGACCTCTCGCCGCCGATGATCCTCGAGACATTGTTGGTAAACGAGAGAAGGAGGAGGGCCGTGACCTCCTTCTGTGAACAAGTTATGCTTCGAAAAGAGGCCGCGGAGAGGGTGAGGGTACTCTACTCTGAGAGGATTGACCGGCGAGGGCGCGGCAAAGGCCGTGGGCGCGCTTCGGTGAGGCGTGCTAGATCCGCTGCGCCCCCCGGTGGGGTGCAAACTTAAGCGCTGGCAACTCAGCGCCCCGGGGCCGCAAAACAGCCCGGTAGGGGAACCGGATTGCCTGGCACGGCGGCTCTGGCGACGAGGCGCGGTGTGACGTGGCCGCACATCGCTCCATTAGGGGTCGTATTGAGCGCGGGGGGACGTGTCGATCACACTGGTTCCGGGGCCCCTCTCGATCGCAGCCGGGTCGGTCATCGTGGAGGTTTTAGTCGCTTGGAGTCCGTGGATTTCCTCCACGTTAATAAAATATCGCAGCGGGAGACTACAACTCAAAGCACACACTATGGGGATCAAGAATCACTACACCTCGAGGTAGAACCCTGGAAAGCTACATTAGAAACAATAACCTCAATATATTATCCACAGGAAGACCGACATACTGGCCGACAGACTTGAGCAAAATACCTGACCTACTTGATTTTGCAGTTACAAAGGCACTAAACGCAACTTAAGTAAATATAGCACCTAACCTCGAGCTTAGCTCCGATCATACACCCATAATAATTACATACAGAAACAAATCAATACTCTATAGCAATCCAGAGGCACTATGCATCAAAACCACCAAATGGTAAACTTTTAAAGAAATAACCGAGAGCTAAACCAACTGCAACATCTCATTGAAAACATCCGAACACATCGAACAGGCAGTAACAGCACTGTCAGAAACTACCCAAGAAGCAGCATGGGTAACCACTATACCTGAACCAACTAACAGACAAACAAAAATTATTCCACCAGACATACTTGAAAAAATTAGAGAAAAAAGAAAAGTGAAAGCAAAATGGCAAAAACATAGAACAAAAGAAAACAAAAAACACCTAAACAAACTTGCAAAGGAAATAAAAACAAAATAAAAGAACACAACAACAACGAGTTCACAAAGTTTATAGTCACTATCTGCACACGAGAACTCCAACTACTCCCTATGGAAAGCCACAAAAAAAATCCAATAAAACTAGTCCCAGCAATCAGAAAAGCAGACAACACATGGGCAAGAAGTAACGAAGAGCAAGCTGAAGAATTTGCCAACCACCTTTACAACACATTTACACCACATAATATCAACAACAGCAACCCCAAATGCCATACGGACGAGGATACGCTAACCACTAGTACATCAATTGACAAACACTACACCATACCTAAAACAACAGCACAAGAAATTAGAAACATAATCGAAAAAACAAAAAATAATAAAGCACTAGGAATCGACCTAATCAATGGTAAAATCTTGAAAAACCTTCTGCCAAAAGCGATAAGACTAACTACAATAATATTCAATGCAATACTAAGAATTCAATACTTTCCTAAACTATGGAAACTGGCACAGATCATAATGTTACCTAAACCAAGCAAAGACCCACATCAAACTACATCATACAGACCAATATCACTACTTCCTGTGTTTTCTAAAACACTAGAGAAAATAATATACGACATAAAACCAATAATAGAGAAGGAAAAATTAATACCGGATCACCAATTCGGATTCAGAAACAAACACTCCACTATAGAGCAAATGCACAGGCTCGTCAACGAAATAATACTAGCACTAGAAAACAAACAATACTGTACAGCCCTCTTTATGGACATAGAGAAAGCATTTGACAAAATAAACCACGAAAGCTTACTACAAACAATCAGGAAACAATTCCCGAAGCAAATATACCAATTAATAAAATCTTAGTTAAGCAGCAGAACCTTCGTAATAAAAATCAGGGACACATACTCCGAAGTCAAAGACATCAAGGCAGGAGTTCCGTAAGGAAGCGTCTTAGGACCAGTACTATACACACTATACACGGCCAACATACCAACAACTACCAATAGCAAACTACTGACATTCGCGGACGACACAGTTGTACTAGTCAGGCACATTAACCCTGTAACAGCAGTCACATTACTACAAGAACATATCACAAAAATAGAAAAGTAGCTACAAGTTAAATAAATTAAAGTAAACCCCAATAAATGCAACCATATTACATTCACACTGCGAAAGAGATACCACCAAACATCTTTCTGAACGGCACGTATATAATACAAACAAGGCAAGTCAAATACCTAGGACTCCACATAGATACACAACTCACATGAAAACAGCATATCAAATCAATAATAGACAAAATACAGACAGCAAGGAGACAAATGCATTGGCTAACAAGTCGAAAATCCAAACTAGGTATAGAAAATGAATTAAAAATATACAAAACGATCATAAAACCAATCTGGACGTACGGAATACCACTATGGGGAACAGCAGCAATGAGCCGTATAAGCAAAATAGAGACAATGCAAGCTAAACTTCTTAGAACAATAGTAAACGCCCCGTGGTACGTTAGAAACGAGGACATTCGGAAAGACCTGGGAATACTAACGGTCAAGGAGAAGATTAGCAGATGTGCAAGAAGGTATAGAGAAAGAATAGTAACGCACCCGAACCGGCTGGCAGCGGAAACGATCAACACATCAAGCATAGAAAAAAGGCTAAAAAGGAAACACCCAACAGATCTCATAAAGGATATAACCTAACAAACACGAAGATGGTACCCCGCTGGGGGTAGCCACTCTCATGATAATCAAACAGTCAAAAAATTCTACCAAATGTCCAAATTGGACAAATTGTGAATGTGAAATATTAAATAAAGAAAAAAAATATTCAGTAGTGAAAGGATACATCTATTATGGGTTTAGTTCCAATACGTGTTTATCAACATGATGCTATACCTTCAACGAATAACTCATTCAGAAGTAGTAAATAGCAATATTTATTGTGCATATCATTTTCTTATGCAATGACTTTATGAACTCCTACTTCTGTTACCCTATTAGATCTACCACTAAATGTTGAATTATTCAACTCATTACGACAAACAGAATTAGATGTAGAGCAGTATGTACTGTCTAAAGAGGTGAAACAATCGAGAACTGTAAAAGAATATAAGAAAAACTTTAAAACGTACAAAACATCCTGAGCTATGGAAAATGAATATAAAAAAAATGCTAGACTAAGAAGCAAAGAATATATTGGAGTTGGAGGTAAACCAACTCAATTCTAGAGAGGCTTTAAGCATAAAGAAAAATCAAATTCATATCAAAAGCCTGTAATTCACAGGGAAAATAGTACCAGCAAAAACCATGGGACCTATTTGAAAATGCTGCATGTTTTGCGCTGACAAAATAAACGAAGCTGCTCGGAGTTATAGCAGAAGTTATAGTTAATAACAACAACAAAGTTGAAGTCAACAACAACAGAGTCGAAATATACTTATATAATATAATGGATGCCTAGTGGAGTTATGGAACCAGACCAAAGAGGACAACTTACATCGAAAACAAAAAAAAGTGAACAGAAAAATCAACAGGTACGATGGATTATACAAGAAAGAAGTTTCTAGATTCTAAGCTAAGTATAGCTGCTATGCATAAACTTTATGTACTAAAGTGAAAAGAAGATAGTATTCCAGAAAGCGACATAGTTAAAAAAGCTATTATAGAGAAATGTTTAAGTCAGAATTTAATCTTGATTTTAAACAAGTGAAGTTTAAAGTGAACGTTTGACTACCAAATATTATTAACCACTAAATTAGAATTAGAATAAGTAATTAATTTCTATACTTATACGTACAGAATCAAATTTTAAGATTATTTTTAAATATTCATAAATATTTTATATTTTAGGATTAGTACCGTGCCCTTTTAATATTATTAGTACAAAGAATGACATATCTTATATAAATATATTAAAGAATATTAAAAACTGTTTAAAATTTTTATGTTTATTCTGGCATCTCAATATTTACAATAATATTTAATATGTTATTTTTAAAATATTATATAATATGATATAATGTTATAATTTGTATTATAATATCAAAAATTATATTTTGTATCATACTTTCTGTAGTATTCATAATACATGTCACTACGAAATTTCGTTCAAGCAGGTTTGCATTCTTATTTCATTTATGCTAAAAGGATAAGCGTAAAAATGTTGTTAAATACAAGACATATTTATATACATTTTTATACACTTCAATTACAAAATATGCTACTATGAAAAAATAACAGATCTATTACTTTCAAGCGCTTGGTTTTAAATATACAACAATAATTTTAACATTTACCAATTTAAAAGAATTATGTACAAAATATACAAAGTATTTTTTAAAAATTATGTTACATATTTCTTATAAAACGCAATGATGATGAAACCACAAATGAAAATGTACTTACTAGATGCAAAATGTCATTACTATGATTTACTTTCTTTTCTATGACATTAAGGATTACTAGAATACTTTCCTTGTTTCTTAGTTTCTTCATCAACTACATCTATTTCTTTACCGTTCAATCAATCTAATTTTTCTCTGAAAGTGAACTAACTTCTTTACATCTCTTCGTTGCTGCTTCAACTGCTCCAATTACAGCTGATCTCAATCCATGTTGTTCTAAATAATGTATTCCAGTTATAGTAGATCCTAATTAAAATGCAAACAAATAATTAGTAAATAAGAAATGCACAAAGCCTATTAGAAAATACATTACATAATATTAAGCATATGCATGATTTCTCCAAACCTGCTGGTGACGCTACATCATCTTTAAGTTGTCCTGGATGCATTTTGGTATCTCGAACCATAATACCAGCACCAAGAACTGTTTGTGCAGCTAGCTTATACGCGGTTGGTCTCATAAGACCCATTTTTACGCCTCCATCGGCCAAAGCTTCTATCATCATATATACCTACATTTATAAAAAATATATTTCTGTATTCGTCTTCTATTATAAACATTAATATAAATGTTTGGAAATATATTAAGATTTTGTTACATACATAAGCAGGTCCCGAACCCGCTAAAGCTGTAACGGGATCAATTAAATTTTCAGGTACTTCTTCGCATAAACCCACAGAGGAAAATAATTTTTCTGCTATTTCGGCTTCTTTATCGCCGGCATGTTTTCCACGAGCGTATACCGTAGCACCGCAACCTACAATGGCTGGTGTATTGGGCATTACTCTGATTACCGGTGTTCCGTTTGGCACAGCCTAGCATTAAAATTAAAGTTGCAAATTAAAAATTTTTAAATAATAAAATGAGCAAGATCAAACTAAAAGAATGAAAAAAATAAAAATTGATTTTTATTCAACTTATTGATATTATTAAAAGTTTGGCAATGAGAAAGATTAAACTTTACCTTTTCTAACGACGCTAATGGAATACCCATAGCAATAGAAAGTAAAAGTTTTCTATAATTTTTTAAATCCGGAAGGACCATCGGAACAACTTGTGGTTTTACTGATAAAATCAAAACGTCCCCATAATCAACAACAGGTGCATTTGAAAATACAGTATTTGATCCCATTTCCTGGAATCGCAAATTAATTAAGCTATTAATAATGTAGAATGCATATCAAAATGCTTTAAATAACTGATGATATTTAATACCAACACATCGATAAATGCGAAAGATTAGAGATAAACTAAACTGTATGGTCATAATATAATTTATAACATTATCGCAAAGCAAAGATAAAACAGTACAATATTGGAAATTTTCCTACACGCGATGATTATGGAGAGATAACAATGAACCGGACGTCTATAGACAATTAGCGTTGGAGCTCAAAATTTTGTGACATAAATTTTACACTTCTTCACTTATACATTATCAAACAAACATAACTTAATAAATAAACTACTGAATATTAAGATAGACTATCTTTCAACTGCAAATTGTAATATCACCAATATTGTAATCGAAACTGGTAACATCAACTGAATATCTTACTTCATCTAATCATAATTACTAATCAAGTTCTAAATGCTAATCGTCGATAAAATTTTAATAAACTTGACAACAACATACTCTAAAAAAGATTATTACGTTATTGCGTGTAGGTAATTCGCAAACAGATTTACGTTTCCTTTATCTATTTATCGAGCAAATAAAAAATATTTGATGTTTTTTCCATCAAACTGATAAAGCTAATAATCAGATAATTATCTTTTATCATCATTATCTATATATCTTAGAATGCAATGATAATAAACTGCTACGATAAAAAATTATTATTTTCACCTTAAACGCATCTATACTGCCCACGTCATTGGGGAGACAACTAGCCAGCATCATTTCACCTTTGCTCAATCCTAAAATTTACACAAATGATTATATAAGATTATATCTGAGGTCATTTTAATATTTGGATATTATTATGTAACATATAAATTATTCTATATATAAGAACTTATATAAATAGTTTTCTTACCAGCTCGAATGAAACCTTTGGCCAAAGCCTGAGCCATCTTACCGCCTCCTATGAATCCAATCTTCAACATTTTTGTGTCGATATTCAATGCGATCTTTTTTTCCTTTTCCTCGCCGTCGGCAAGAAGATGATCACTCACTGCACAGAACAAAATCTTTCAGTAGTAAAACGCAATGTTGTGAAAATACGTTACAATTTACGTTCATAATTTTCGTTTACACGCTTATATTAAAAAATCAATTAGAATATTAAGGTTCAAAATGGAAATTTTTGTTTGATCAAAAAGGCTGTCTTTTTTATTCAAAGAAAACTACGATAGATCCATATCTAATAATTAAAACTACAAATTGAAAAGTGTCGCATCTGAAGTCGGAGTTTCTAATTTGCACAATACAAAGATTAATACCGTTCGATCGCGATATTTACAAGCAAATCGGTACGCTTCTGATTCTCGTTTCTCGCCCCATCTTTCTCAGTACATAGATGATTTCAGTAGTTTTTTTTCTATGTAATCATGAACGAGATAAGGTCCTGTGTACGCAATACATTTACGTTCATTACTCATATGCGACGAACGTAACGTGGGTAATAAACTTCTTGAAATGCTTCTAAAATGTGGTTTCACTGGTAAATTGTTGGATATTTCCATTCATCTTTCACAGAAAAATTACAAAATGCTATAATTTGTCCTTCTATTGCGATTTAGGACAGCTAAAGGTTTCCTATAAATCTCTCTTACATTTTGGTAAACGAGCAACGTATTACATAAATGCCACACAAATTACTTTCAATGAGATGCATTTCAGTGTAAATAAAATGGTACAAGTCATGTTCCATTTTGCATCAGCATACATTATACATTAAAAAGTAAATTAATCTCAAAACATGTTAACTGATGGAATTATGAATCGAATATTAACATTAGGTAATGCAAAACATCGAATATTAACATTAGGTATAGCAATATCATCCTATATTTATTGAGTAACTACTGAAATGATTTAAACTAATGACATTTAAATTAATTTATAAACTTCGATATTCGAGATTTGTCACATTAGACACATATAGCATATTAAATTACAGAATTATTTCAACTAGCGATGTTAGTAATTTTATCAGCAATAATAAAAAATAAATGACGATAATAATGATCGAATAGGTTTAAAAATTTTATATAAAATTTATAATTTTTAAGTTACAAAATATCTTTGAGCAAAAAGGATAACTTGCTAAATCATTCTTTGCTTTAAGCAATATGATTATATTTTCTTTAGATTTCTAGTCACATTTCTGGACTATAGTCAAGTGCCGTTACGTGCACGCACATTATGTAATTTAACTTGATTTCATATATGTATGTATTTTTAAAATTCATCCTCATCTTTCGAAAGAGTCAATCGTGATACACTTGCCATTCCGAAACTGTATTAATCAATCAATTGTTTACGTTACTTCTTTATGCTAAATGAATTTACAAAAGTTGTTTATTCTTTGAGAATTGAATATTAATCGTACATCTAAATAAGAAATTCATGAAATGTGGAGTTAATCAGTTTCGTTTTTGAAAAATTCACAACCGCTAACAAAACATTCACAGTTCCAAGATATATTTAAATATCTCTCTCTCTCTCTCTCTCTCTTCCTTCCTCCAAACTGTTGTTTAATTTTTTTGCTTAGAACAAACATAATTAATTAAATAGATAATAGCCAAAGTACTTATAATTTGATCTTCTATAAAATTTAAACTTGTATATACATCATACTAAAATGTTAAAATCACCTAATCATAAGGTTTCAACATTTTACAGAATGATCAAACAACTGATGAAAACATTTCTCCGACTATTTTGAGCGGTTTATTTTCGCTCATATTTCAGTTTAAGTTCAACCACGTCGCATTCGTACTGCATGCGAACGTGACGATCATATGATACAAACAATATCACGTGCGGAAGGATTTAGCGATTGATTAAGCGAACTCACGTTTCGCATTGTTATCGCGGATCGTTTGATAATATTGCAATCTAAATTGGATGGAAATAATATGAGTGTCTCGGTTACTCACCATTTCGGGCGTTCAGGCGTCGACGAACTCGACGTCCTAATCTTAGAAGCTCCGTTGTTTTCAATCCGGTAGTCATTTTCCTTCTTTTCTTTCCTTTTTTTCACTGATGAGCTTAGAAAGTAATTACTAGATGCTAGATGTCGTTGAAATTAAATGTATGGCGCCACGATAAGCTGCAAGCAAACAATTGTTGATAAATCTCAAATTTTTGTTTACATCAGAAATTTCTCGAATGCAATACACATAAATATGTGTTTTATGACCTGGAAGTACGTAATTAGTAGACTAGGCGAATATTTCTTTGTTTACAGAAAATATCAATGTATGCATATAACATGTAGGAATATACACATTACCTAAAGCATTTATTATAATATTTAAAAGATGAAAGAAATATCTATTTAAGTTCTACTTCTTTAGTTGTATTTGTAAAATTCTGCACAAATATCTGCAATCTAATGATAATTAGTAATCAAAATTTCAAAGAAATAAAACACGAATATACTATGAAAATTAAGCATTTTTTTTACATTTAATCAGTTTAAAGCAATTTAAATTTTAAGCTAATTAATACATTCTAAGGTAATTGCTTTTTTGATGCATAACATACGATTAAATTAGCAACTCTAATAAAATATAATAATCTATTTCGTGAACATGCAAGTGTAACTATGCATGAAAATATCTGAACGGATGCAAACATAAATTCTTAAATAATTATCGTATCAAGTGTATAAAATATTTATGACGATTCCAAAAATAAATGATACCATATTAAACAAGTATTAACATACAATGAAATATAACGTTACTATTTAAAAAAAAAGCCAAAAATCGTGTACGTGCGAAGAGACACGTAACGCGTACAACTACGCGAAGGATTAGGTGTATCTATTCCTATTCAGGAACTAATTGTAATATTCAATTAATTTTTATAACTTTCCTTAAAAACATAATTGTTAGAGTTATTTAAATTGTTTTATATATTATATAAAAAGATACTTAACTGATTTACATTCTGTAGAAAATGCTCCGTTATAATCTTCTAATGTAATGATATCTTACTGTAACCGACGATATGATTGTCCTATTTGTAGTTGTGTACAGTGTTTAATATAGATCCTGTCTCTTCCATGACTTATATATCAGCATGAAACATCGTGAGAAACTGAAATGCGACTAACAATTATTGTTCATCAGACACGGAAAACTACCTATTCGGTCGTGGCCAATCAGAATCCAAATATAATTGTGTCACCCCTTATCTGACAGTGTCTTTCCAACTCAAATGGATAGAACCTCTAATTATCTACAGTCAGGTATGGCGCCATCCTCACATCAAAATTTGCTAAAAAATCTCTGGATTAATGAAATTTCTCTCCTAATGAATCTTACTGGCGTCAATTTCCGTATAAATTTTGTATTGAGATTTATTTTCAAATAATGTAACAATGACATTAAAATGCATATACATACATGTATAATAATTGATAATAATAATATATGTAGCTACATGTATATAAACGCGATTTATCAAATTGAGTTATCGCGAATTATCATTTTTAATGAGTCTAACAAAACCTAATTAATTGACGACGAGTTATCTTTTGGATTCCTTAAGTGTTATAAATATTGACGAAGCAAATATGTACTTACATGTATTGTACAACTGCGATTTACAAGTTAGAAAATCCTCTAAGCAGACATTCCACTGATGGCACATAGATGTCAGTGGCAACACGAATGCAATTTCGCGATCATGCGTGAATGGTCATGTCATAACGCAAAATCGATTTGTTATATAAAATAGACAAATATATGTGTTTAGAACACATTTTCTTGCCTAAACAGTAGTGTACAAGTGATTAGTAAAGTTTAATACTCTGTCGATCACTTGTAATTGTCTGAAACTTGATCAACAATCTTATGTTTATTTTGCACTGTAACATTTTGTGGTTATGTTTGTATTTTTTGTATGAAATTATCTATTATTTATCGAAATTTGACGTTAATCATTAGTAACCGACAGGACAATCTTATAAGTAGGTATAAAACATTCGAATCGAAAAGGGAACTTTCTTTAGTAAATTTTAAATGCAATACTACCTCGATGTCTGGAATTCTGCCTTACTCACTAACCACCACTATACCCACAATTATTTTTTATATTTCTCCGTGAAAGAAACTGGCATATATTTCTTCCATTTTCTTTATACCAGATTTTGACATTCAATAGTTTTTATAAATTATCGACTTTAGATTCTTAGCCGCCGAATATTATTCTCTCGCTCTGTCTCTCTATTCATTTCATGTAAAGGAAAAATTTTTGATACAAACTCTTCCTTAATAATTGCCTAAAAATTGCAACTGGCAGACAGTTAACAATACCACATTGTACTTATTCTAGTTTAAAGTGAATCGTTTCATAACAATTAAATTTCTAGTTCGATATTTTTTTTGTTTTTCATCAATTGTTTAAAAATTGTCAAGCAGAATAGTTCTTATAACCCTAATCTTATAGTCCTACATTTTAAACAAAAAAATGCCAAAATTTTCAAGATTTTAGACGATAAAATCTGCATATATCGATAGATATGTCATATTGAAATGTATCTTGTGTTTTAACAAAGTTGTAATATTTTCTGTAAGAAATTGTAAAAGTTATGCCTACTAATTATTCCACAAAATTATTTCTTTGCGACGTGGCCTTGTACCATTCTACGTAGGTTTATAATAATTATGAGCCGAAACTGTAGTTTAGAAAGTCATCGTACATTATGCAGTAACATAGTTTATTTTCAAAGTATGAATCTTAAAAAGTAATATTACGATTATCTTTTAAATTCCTCATATTAAATAAATTTTTATTATGTAAATTTTTTAAAGTCCTAATATCACTCGATAATGTATTTACCTCACATAGCTATAATGATCTTTTTATACGAAATTCTTGCATTAACGGTTATGTAACTGATCAATAAAAAGTCATAAGTAATTTTTTTCAATTAACATTCATAATTCAGTGAATAATTAGTTGACTCACAGTGACAGGTATAACCATTTAAAGTCGATCGCAGAGCGAGTTTCGACTTTACATTTTACACCATCGCAGTCCACTGGCTCAGTAGCTGACGAGCGGTCAACGAGTCCGCGCGCATTGAGTATTTCAGTGAGCGTTTCTCTTTGATCTACAAGACACGAGTAATACTCTGTCTCTACGCTCGAAAACACATTTATCTAATCATCATTAAATATCTTTAACGGATAAATAGATCTCCTTCGCCAATTCGTAATTTGATCAACTTCTTTTCACGTTGCGTAATTATCATATCGTATAAAACCCAAAAGAATGAATTCATCAAACTGTTTGACGATATCAAAATAGCTGTTGTTGTACTGTGTGACAGAAGAAGTGTCATCTATAGCTTTCCTTTATGCGACGTTCCTTGTTCAAATCTTCGTTTTTTAACCAGTAATTGGACTTAGTGCGAAATTGTTAGTTATCAAAAAATGCCAGCACAACTGAGCAAATTCATCGACGTACAGTGTAAGGAATACTCGCATCATTGGACTAATTCCTGCGTGGCTGCAGCAGCCGGTCTTGGCATAGATGCTATCCCACAATGTCTAAAGTTATATGCTACCGTTTATATAGTATGTTTATCTATTCTTTTTTTTCATTTTTCCTAAATTGTTTGTTTCTTATCTTTGATATACTGATTACCCTTTATCTAGATATAAGACAGTTCTATCGTTACTTTTTTTGTGAAAAATAACGGTAAGTGTTATTTTAAAAAATACGTGCGTACGCTTACTGTAACAGAGCAATTCGTAATCCATGATAAAGAGTAATAAATAGAATTTCACTCTGCCTCTTATAAGACTTATTGACATATTTGCTTCGTCAACTGATAAATGATTGTCAATTTTCTACACTACGCAATTTTCTCTTTGCATTTAAAAAGATCCTTTGTAACTAATATTTGTATATTATTCTAATTGAACGAACAAAATTATGAGAATCATCGACATTCAATCTCTACCTTGTTCGATATATTTTTAGGCTGCACTTTTAATGAAAGGAAAGATACCATCTAAAGAAGATATTAAAAAAACGATATTGGGTCTTTTACAATCAACAGCTTTCCTCTCATGGAGCGGTTTCTCATATTCCGCATTTATTTGCATTTTAAGGTTTGAATAAATTTTTAATTTATAATTCACATTATATACATAAAAACGAACTTTGTACATGCTGAGGAAGAATGTCATATAAGAAAGGGACTTTGTTAAGTTTTAAAAATGAATAAATTGCAAGTAAAATTTGTCTAATTTATTTTATATAATTTGTTACTTTTTAAATTACTACTATAATTATGGCATTAATTTAATTTAACAATGCTTCTTAATTATGTAGCACATATTGTACTTATTTAAAAACTATACATTTCAGACGAATACTTGGAAACTTCAATTTTCTGACTGTATCATTTCTTCCATCCTTCTTATCTAGTCTAACAGCTATTGTTATTGAGAGACCATCAAGACGTCCTTTATTAAGTTTATATGTAGCTAATCTTGTGAGTGAATTAATTCTATGTTTCATCTTGTCAAGATAATATTATGTTTTTATAAAGATTTATACAAATCTATAAAAATCATAATTTTTAAACATAATTTTTATATATAATTAATTACAAAATCCTTTACTAGGCAACAGAAACATTATTTAGAATGGGCATAGCAAGGGGTCATTATACTCCTATCCCTCAAGGTGGAACTTATATTTTTGCTACAAGCATAACATTATTACTTTATTTTTATCGTTCTAGACCAAATAAAGAACCTTCCATGTATAGAATATTTAGGTACTTATTTATTCAATACTTTTACTTGTGACAATCGCAAACAATTTTTACTTAACTAAGAAATTTTTATTAGAATTCTTGTTGGAAAATATGAGGAGTGTGGTTACCTTGTAGAAAAGAACAATTTGCATTGTGATACACAAATATGCTCTGCTGATGAAGGTAGTGCTAGTGGAAGTTCAATAGAAAAGCATGGTGTAAATAAAAAATCTCATAAAAAAAATCTTAATATATTTATGAAATCCCTTAAAATATATAGGAAAATTATAGAAAGATTAAAACTTCAAGGAAAACATAGTTCCTGCCCACATCCTTTTAGTTGTGCTCATTATATACTAAAGGTATATACATCCATTTGTATATAATGAATAAATATAAAAGATTAAATAAACATTGTGAAATATATAGTACTGATTGCCATTTTCATTTATAGGGTGGCATGGAAGTATTTAGTTATGCTCTAAGTGCTCAATTAGTGATTAACTTGTTCTTTGGCATGAAGAAATTACTTACGAAACCACCTTTGATAAAATCAATGATTTTCAAAAAGAACAATCTAAATTTGCCTATATTTTTAGGTGGTTTTGCAGGTCTTTATAGGGTATTATTATATTTTTATTATAAATAGTCATTCTAGTTTTATGTGCATCTTCATAACAATTTTCAAAACTATTTTAGCTAGTATCCTGTTTGTTGAGAAGATTCTTAGAAAAAGATTCTCCTTACCACGCAATTCCTGCTGGATTTATTGGTGGTTTAACATTTATGTTTTATAGTAATAATACAGTAGCTCTATATTTTATGTGGAAAGCATTGCAGGTATTTTTGTAAATATTTTCCTGATTCTACAATTTAGTATTTTTACTATATATTAAAATTTATACTTGCCTTTTTCATTTAGTTGTCATGGAATGATCTTGTGGAAAAAAATGTAGTACCTGAAATAAAGTGGTTTGTAATCTTTTTATACTGCTTTTGTACAGCAATACTCTTCCATGCAGCAATCCTTGAGCCACAACTCTTGAGGTCTTCTTATTGGAAATTTTTATATGCTGTATCTGGTGGAAGGTACTTAATATTATAATCTTTTTACCAATTCAAATTTTTAACATATATTATGTTATTATACCTTTTTTTCTTCTAATTTCAGAATAGCAGTAATGTCTCGAGTGTCATTAGACGCATTTGGTTTGGAATCAACTAAACATCTTGCAGATGTACTCAGAAAAACTAATACTACTGATAAGAAAACTTTTGCTTTTTAATTGAAAAAAAAAGAATGGCAAAAGAAGGAACTATATTGATCGTTGTTATTATTTAAGTAAAATATCGGGGAACTAACGAGAGAATTCAAAATGTTTGTTTCTGCATAAAAAATATAAAAGTCGCAAAAGTATGCACGCTGTTGGGTACACGTGCACTCAAGTAAAGGTCGTGGACACCCGAGCCCAAGAGACACCATGAAGTAAGGGGAATGCTTCTTACCTAAAAAAAGGGGGAACGGGGAACGTATACTGTGCGTCAGTACTGTTTGGATTGTTCAGTAGTTTGTAGAAATCTTTCTCCATTTCACTTTTATATCGTTATGTGAAATTTCAGTTGACATCACATTATACACAAAATGTATATGTTAGTAAATATGATTCCGTTCCGTGAAAATATGTTGATATTTTTTTTATATTATCAACGCGTACAAGAGGACAAAGTCTTGTGCAAGAGGCTTCATCCATGAACTGTATTGCCGTAGGCGGAGTCAATTCTATTCCCCTTCCCTCATGGTACCCCCTAAATGCTAGAAATGATACTTTGGTATACGTGTACTTAATAAATATTCGTATCGACTTCTTTAAAACAGGAACCAGTAAAATGCTTTTATGCAAATACGTAACAGATATAATAGGCAATGATTTCATAAAAAATTGTGTTCCAAAAGTTAAGATTGAATATTTATTAGGTACGTTTGCACTTGTATAGTCCATGGCGATATAGGAGTACCGTGAGGCAAGGGGAATGTCTTGACTCCGCCTACAGTGCATATATTCTCTCATCGATATGGAATGGGAAACGCTCCCCTGACCCCATAATACACCGAGAATATCCATCACTGTGCTCGAGTGCACGCGTACCGAACGAATACACATCCGATCTATATTTTGATGTGACATTACTGTCATTACCCGTTTCACATGTACGATTAATTTCAAGACATTTTGCATACCTCAAAAGTATGAAGAAAAAATGAATGAAAAAAAGTATGATGAAAAAATATATATTAATAAAATAGTTACCAAAGAAACAAACACACATATATAATAAACTTTTGTATTGCTAAAATTTTACAATATTCATGTACAACTCTAGAATTAGACTCATTAAATTATATTTAAAATGATTATTCGGTAATGTTATAAAAATTTACTATATCATAGATATTTGTTCATTCTTGTTCAATACATCTGTGATGTTAATATAGTTCGTTTAATTTAAAAATTTTGTACATTTATATAATATATGTCTATGTGTATAGGAAATGTGAAATTATTATTTTATGAACAAGCTGTTACAAAATAATGTAGATATTCTTCTAAGAATGTACAAAGATCTTTTTCATATACCTAAAATTACATACAACGTTTGTGATATCGAAATTTTACAAATAATAAAAAAATTTTATATTGATCACTTTGATAAAAATGAGTAATTTATTTATTAACTTACAAAACAACATTATTGAATTTCTTGCGAACATGCCAATATTGAATAAAATATTTGAAATATACAAGACTGCAATGTACTATTTTCGTTTTTTAACAGTTTCCAGTGCTTTATTCATTATAATATCTGCATTTCTTCGTTCCTGTTTTCGTTTTACACGTTTCTTTTGTCTCAAAACATTATTCCAATTAATTTGACCTTGCATTCTTAAGTTTTTCCTATCTATATTTCCAGGAACAATTTCAGATTCTAAAACTGAAACATCATATTTCTGTACTACGATATTGGGTGGGTTTATAAATTCCAGTGTACCATTTTGCCATGGAAGCAAACCAATTGGACATTCTGCCCAATTATAGGTCGCTGAAAGAAATTTTGGAGTTATTTTGTTAACGTTTTGGAAAATGAAAGTAGATACTTAACTTCATATACTTACCAACTGCAAAGTTCCAATTATTTCGAATTTCTTGACCAGCTAAAAATCGAGGTATTTTATCTACCACCTTATTTTGTTCTTTATTTATGTCTAGTAAACATTCACTATCTTTAAGATCATTTAGAGTAAAAATTTGTTCATATTCAGGAAAATTTGTATCATTCTTATCAAGTGGTACCATTGCATAAACATTCATTAAATTCAACAGTAACTGTTTGCTTTCATTATCTATTTTTGGATGTATTAATTCTAAGATAGGTACAATGAATTTAAGCGAAAATTCATTTATGTTTAATATAAGCTTTGAAATAAATTTCATATCAGTTAAGCATGGCAGTACTGTATCTGATAAATTAAACCATAATACGCATTTCAAGTGTGGATAAGTACGATCTGTCTCTTCTTTGACTTTAAGTTCAAAAACTTTTGGTGGTAAATTTTTTTGTATCTTTTCTAACTGATATTCTAAAACTCGAGATATGTCATGCGCGCTATCTAATTTCAAAAAACTATATGATATAGAACTTATCCATAAAGAAGCTAACAATTTCCTTTCTTTATTTACTTCTTCATTTTTTATTAATTCGAGTAATTTTATAATTAACACTTCCATTAGATCTTTTTCACACAATAGAAATATTATATCTTTCCAAAACTTTAACATGTCTAATGGCAAAACATCTTTCTCCAATTTATTTTCAATACTCTCACTTTGAGTAAAAATTGATAACATGTTTTTGCTTGGTAAAAATACTTCTGAACTGAGCAATGTATTACAAACTATATCCTTTTTATCCGGTATAGACTTTTTACTAAGATACCTAGATATTTCAGATAAAAGAACAATTCTTGCAGTTTCTAATGTGTACTTTTTATCATTTTTTATATCATCACTGGCAGCCTCTATGTAGTTATCTTTATTATTTTCCATATTTTCACTATTTTTTTGTAATAAAGAGATAGCATATGAACGCAGATCTTGTAATGTTTCCCTACCAATAAAATCAATTTATTGATATAAATTCTGTATTATTGTAATCAAAATAATTAAAGGTTATACATACTTTAATTGAGGGTCTGGAACATTTGATACTAGATGATAGCCAACATGAATATACAAACTTACAGAAGTCCAGAGTTCAATTAAATCATCAAAATCCTGTACTTCTTCAGTCTTTTGGACTTCTTTCATAGATTCTTCGCTAATCAAACATTCTTCCATTCTTTTAGCTTCAGCTGCCCAATATTCTTCCTTTAAATATATCATGTAAGAAACATCTTTTTCCTTTAATATTATAGTTGATATAGAAATATACATACATGTAACCATGCTAGTAATATATTTACAGCTATTCTCAATACACCAATGGATGGAACTTCATAACCATGAGCAGTATCATGTCTTAAATTCACTATCCACTCTGGAATATTAAGATGCTTTGCTATTTGAAATAAGGATGTTTGTTTCGTGTGTCCTATGTTAGATATATGATTTAAAATTCTCATTATTGTAGTTGAATACATCAGACATAAGTCATTTTCATAGGTAATTGGCAACTCGCCACTGTTAATTTTAGGAGTCCATTCACGGTCTCTAACACACACTTGCATAATTGAAAGAGTACAATCAATGCCTATTGGCAATTTTGGTATCCTAAAATACTATTAATTAATACCACTTATACCATAATATTTTATTAAACGTTTGATATTTGATTACCTTGCTTGCCATGCAAGTAGCATTTCATAACCTTCAGTCTGTTCATTGATATCATTGGAATATATTTGCTTGTGCACTTGGTGCCATTCTGCGCTGTAGAATGTAAATGTAATCTTTAATCAAATATCTTAGGATATAAAACTCCTCAGTAATTCTAATACTTACAGAGAAAACCATGGTACTTGTTTTACATCTTCCTGTCTCATGGAGAGCGCCATAGCTGACCACGTGTGATGCCAAACTTTAAGTCGTTATCATAAAGACGAATGAACGTGCTTTAACATGTATATATATGTTTATGTGTATTATACTTGTAGCTGTGAGTAAACGTCGGATAAGTCATTGAAATTTTATAAAATATGGCGAAACAAATAAAAATGATACTAATAGATCTCAGTGGAACACTGCATATCGATAATTCAGCAATTCCAGGTGCCGTGGAAGCTCTAAACAGGTGGTTTTTTATTGAATTTATGACAATTATTCATGATTATTAGTAAATATTATGGCGTACTTTACGTCTTATGTTGCATCGATTTTACCTACTGTCGTCTTTTAAATTGAATACATTGACTTTACTATTAATACCAAATAATATTTTAACAAATAAAGTACAATTTAATAAAAATTATACCTTATAATTTTCGGTCTTTTATTTCATAATTTTTTTAGAATGTTAAATAAATTATTTTATTGCTTTCAATATAGACTTCGAAACGCAGGTATACCGCTTAAATTCGTCACAAATACAACGAAAGAATCCGGCAATTGTTTATATGGTCGATTGACAAAACTCGGTTTTGATATTAAGAAAGAAGAAATTTTCAGTTCTTTAGCTGCAGCGAGGAAATTGATTATTTCGCGGAAATTAAATCCAATGTTATTTATTGATCCTGCTGCTAATGAAGATTTCGATGATTTAATAAGAAATGACGATAAAAAAGATGCTGTAGTAATAGGATTGGCTCCAGATAAGTTCAATTATGAAAAATTGACCGAAGCATTCAGGTATACCTTGACTATTTTACACGATGAAAATTCATGTACAAAACTTTTATTTTTGTTTGTTATTGGGAACAAATTGTTTATAATTTCAGATTACTATTAGATGGCGCATCGCTCATAGCCATTCATAAAGGGCGGTATTATAAAAGGCCAGATGGTTTAGCTTTGGGACCAGGCGCATTTATCGCTGGTTTAGAATATTCCGCTGATATCAAGGCAGAAATTATCGGAAAACCAGCTGCAGAATTCTTCAAAGCTGCTTTGGAAGATATACCTCCAGAAGAAGCGATTATGATTGGCGATGTAAAACTATTTTACATAATGTTTAATTACTGTTTTAATTTTCAGTTTTTTATTTTTTAATTCTTTTCAGGACGTTAAAGATGACGTAGCTGGTGCACAAGCTATCGGTATCAGAGGACTTTTGGTACAAACTGGAAAGTATCGAGATGGAGATGAAAATACAATTACACCACCGCCTACAAAAGTATGCAGTTCTTTTGTCCAAGCTGTAGAATTTATTCTTAAAAAAGAAATTTAAGTAGTATGATTTTGCAACAGTAAAAGAATATTATGTATATGTATATTTATATATGTTATTCTGTATTAAATTAGATATTTTATTTCAATATTAATAATTCTGTAATGGGATGTGTACATAATCTAGATTAGATTCACAATATAGTTTCAAAATATAAAGAGACTATAATTATAAAGAAACCGACATAGTACTTTCTATGATGTGAAATATTACATTACCAAATTTTCTTTGTTCTAACAGTAATAAAAAGTATTACAGATTTCTTTCGACGTATCTATCGATTAATAGTTGAGGATAGATAACTTTATAAATATTGAACGAATATCGCCTCATCGCACAGTAGAATGTAGAAAATTGTAGAAAATTTCATCTGCCATCATATATTAATGAATTCTGTTTATAAATTAGGATGAATCAACATTTCTTTCAAATTTGATAATAGAATTTTCTAGATGCGAGACGATATTTCTTAGGTTCTTATATCGTTCTAAAAACAAGAGAAATAATCGTTGTAATTATGAGTTTTTACGAATATACATAATCTTAGATAATAAATATTAGAACTATCGTACTTAATAAGTTATTGTTAAAAGCAGTTGTACAGAAAAAATCTTAGTCATTTTTAAAAGAAATGGGTGCACTGCAAGAGGTTTTGTTTAGTATAAAATTTGGCACCATTTCATAATCCTTTCCCTTTTTTCTACTTGCTCTCTTTTCTTAAATATGAGAATTAATCAACATCTTATTTTGAGAACATCCTTTTGTCCCTTACTAAGAAGATAGGGAGTATAATTAGTTTTGATTTGAAGATGTCACGTTTCAAAAGTGTAATTACAAGCGCACTTTTAATACATTAGTACTTCCATTAATGAACAATGTTATTTCTTTAGTGAGGAAGGCTCAGTTATAACTTTTACGAATACTGTATGAAATGAACGTCTTGTGTCTAAAACTAATTTAATATTACCTACAAGTGAAACTGCTAAATGATATAGTAAATCTCTACGAATTTGCAATTAAGCAATTAACATAAAAATTTAATTATAAAACGAAAAGAAAAAAGTATATAAGAGCTGTTTTTGCAATAAAGTAAAATAATAAATTATCAGAAAATTTCTTTCAATTGTTAATGCTTAAAACACAATAATTGATCAACAATTGCATCTTGCACCTAGTATTATATAAATAAACTTACGAGCAAAATGCTTACAAATATACAACTAAATACTAGATTTTAACAGAATATTTTCTATTATTATGCACCGCAACAGTATTAACTTACAATCCACATTATTTTCAAAAGATTAATAGATCGCTTCATCATTTAAATGCCCTCTACAACTTATAATCTAGGATCAGGCACGTGTTGATTTCCTGTTGCAGTAATGAGGGTCATTTTACGAAAATACATTCCATTTGAAAAATGAATAAGATAATTAAATGTGACATGATTGATACTAGGTCTTTGCAAAATATACATATAATGCCAATATACAAACATAAAAATGAATCAAACTTAACTGCAAATATACAATATTTTTGGTAGCCATCATGTTAATCAACGTCCTTAGCTCAAGAAACATTTATCACAGAGCTCTAAAAATTCCTAATAAGAAGAATATAACTAAGTAATAGTAATTAACTTCTTTACATTTTTAAATATGTGTAACAAAAGCTTAGCAAATAAATACTTATACAATACGTAGCATATTAAAATGTAACAACGAAATAATCTCTAGATTTATTAAAAAATTGCTTTTATGTCATTTTGATAACACAAGAATTACAACATTTAGGGCCATATTAATAAAGAACAGTGTTTTCTTTCTTTCTTTCTTTCTCTTTCTGTCACTCCCTCCCTCTATATGTCACTCAATTTCTTTTTCTTTTTTAAAGTCAAGCATTTATCCCAATTTCATAAAATTGGTGCAAAGGCTTCGATTTTGATACATTTGCTTCGATTTTATGTATACAGCCCATCACCATGATTAAGGGACGTTACTTACAATCGTATTTGTATGTACAATTTGTAGGATTCTAGTAGAGTAAATATTCTAACGTATGATTAACTTTTTATCTATTGTAGTTGTCTTTTTGTTTTTTATCTATTGTAGTTGTCTCCTAAGATCAAATTCTGTCAATATAGTCATATTTGTTTAATCGAAAACTGTAATGTATTCATACTTTTTTTCTCTCGTATAATATGTAATAAAAGTTTAATTACTGGAAGTTCCATTAGAGACAGAATTTGACCTTATTATACTGAAGACATACACTGTTATTTCCTATGTTATTAATAGGAAATATTGAACTGTTAATTTGGCTGCTGAATTTTAATTTGATTAATAGTAAATTGACATTTTTCTCTTCCTTTTATAGTTTGCTTTTTTTTACAATAACAAGGCAGGTGTGTGGAGTATTGCTGATACATGTCTTTCGTTTGTTTGAGTATATGTTTTGTTTAAATAAAATAATGCTACTTACAAATAAACAAAAAGGAAAACAAATTAATTATATAGAATAAATAAAGGAATAATTGAGAAGCATATGAAAATATAATATTTAAAGACAGTTTAATTTCCTGGGCCATCCAAGGTTTATCCCTTATTTTTTTGTACTTAACTTTACTTGTTGATATTTTTGAAGTGGGAAGACTATAAATGGCTGACAGTAAACATTTAATACTTTGCATTAAATGAAATGCATTAAAAACAAAAAACATGTTTTTAGTAGCAGACTAACTGAAATTATTGTTGTATTATTGAATTTGGCCTCAGGATATAAATATACAAATATGAGCAATTTATACTGATACTTCCACACATTATTGCCTTTCAACTCATTTAATTTTAAATACTCTATATATAACCTGACTTTTACTCATCTTCACTTGCAGCATCTAACGAAACATCCATCGAAATTCGATTGAACATTTCAGAAAGTGAAGGTAGTGTGAAATGCCACACTCTGCAACTAGACCACATGTCTTCCGTTATTCTGCAATATATTCGTTTCATATAATCATTTTTAGTAAATAAAGAATAAGTAAAAACATTTACTTACTTTATGACAGTAAAAAACCATGGACACTTTAGAGATCTCTGTTCTGACGAATTTAGCTCTAACTATTTTACTGGCCGATAATGAATTATTAAGTCTGCTGAACTTTTCCAAATGAAATGTCTGACCTAAAGCATAATAAAATAAAGATAATGTAAAAATACCATTGTATTAAACGAATATAGTTAGATACAGTATAAAAACATACAGTTCTTAAATCCATAGAAGGATCTAAAACTTGATCGTTACATAACAATTCTACTTTTTCCTCGATCAGTGAAGAACTATCAGCGTTTGAATCTGTATTTGTCCTGTCTCCAGGTGGAGATCCTCCAGAAACTGTATTTCCAATACCTGATACCGATCCCGAGTCACTTCCAGCACCAAGTACTCTATCGCAAACATGTTCTGCTATCTTACGAATTTGTATAAAATCGTTTGCAATTAAGCGATCCCTTAAAAAATATATATTAACCCGATATTATAAAAATTTTATTTTGTAATATTTAAAAAATTATTCATTTTTTACATACCTTTTTAAACTTTTTACACCAGATGTTGCATGTGGAAGAAGATAAAATGATATTTTAATGAACTGTGGGAGATTTTTATCCACAACAATATTAACTACCCATGCCGGAACAGTTTCATTTAATAGCACTCCTTCCATTTCTCCTGCAGCATCTCTAACTAATAATCTATACAAAGGTCTGCCTCCTACTTCACTAAAACATAATTGTATTTTTATTGTTATAATCAAAAATAGTTAAGCAAATATTTTTTTCATTTAAGGGAAATACTTAGAACTTTCTTATACCTGAATATAACAGGTGTATGGGTTGGTACTGAGAAATATAAATTTCCTCCTCTAGTATGAATAGAGCTATTACCGTCATTACTATTGCCTTCATTTTCATCATCAACATGTAGTGGCCTCCACCAATGTTCCAATAAAGCTTGTAGCAAAAGATTTCCATAATTCACTGAAGGAAAAGAAAGAAGGAGCAATATAGTATTGTAAGAACAGTAAACAATGATAGATGTATAAAAAATAAATATTACCTTTTTGATCTACGGCATCATTTTCTGCAAGACCAGTTTCTTTTGCAGAAACCCATGCAGAAAAACAGTCATTTTCATCTTGACCTAAATGGATGGTCAACATCTATAAAAATATATCAAAAGTTATTTTTAATCTCATATGTATTAAAATTACAATTGCGTTAACGAATCATAGAATTACATACCCCAGTTTTCAGATCTACACTAAACCAGTTTGGAACATACACCATTTTATTTCTTTTTTTTATTTCCTGTTCAAAATCTACTTTTCCTAAATCTTCAACTTTACGCGCTTTTAATACATCGTATAAAGCTACATTTTCTTCCGTATCTTTCGTTAAAACATGTCTTCGATCATTTAAGACGTGACAATGCCGTATTGCCGAGCCACCCAATATTTTTTGCGCAGGCTCTGTATTTCTTACATTCTGCGTTACCGCACTAGCGGAATCACAATAGTCTTCAATTCCTAATTCTTGCCAATCCTTTTGACTTATAGACTACAACAATTTTTAAAATGTTATTTGTTTTATTAACGAGCTTTTTTGTGCATAAGAAAATATAACAATACCCAATTATTTATAGTAGATTCACTAGTTGCTACCCAAATGCTGGATTGATCAGGTGTCATAACCATTTTTAGTACAGGTGCTTTTTCTTCACAAATAACTGTATACCTTTCAGGATAACATGATAATTCAGTCATTACAACTCTTCTGTCTCTACCTCCTGATATTACATGACTAAAGGTATCTGTTGCCTAAAGATGATTGTTCTAATTTAATATAGTTATCTGCATTATTTATTACTTAGTAAGATGTTAAGATAGGGGAAAAAATTGTAATTACCAATAATGCCCAAACACCTTCTTTATGTACTCTAAAGGTTTGGATACATCTTTGTTGCCCCAGTGACCAAAGTTTAATTGTTCCATCAGAACTGGCTGACAAACACTGAGTGCCATCTCTATTTAATACTAAGGCTTTAATATTATCCATATGACCACGAAGTTTCATTAACTTAGTACAATTTCTTGGATCCCATACTCTTAAAACTTTTTCTGTACTACCACTCACTATAATTGTTCCAATCTGATTCATGGCAAGACTATATATAGAGTCTTTATTTCCACTAAGAGATGATGCTGCAAATTATCCATGTGTTATTTAAATAATTATAAATTGTTTATTCATATTAAAGACTGAATTGTTACTTGTTACTGTATTGTTGCTTGCTGTGAGGGCAGTTAACGTATTGACATCCCATAAAAAGATTAATTTATCTAAACCAGCACTAGCAACTTGTTCTTTATCTTTTGCATATGCTAGAGCCTTTACATAATCTTTATGTGTCCTTAACGTAGACATGCAGAAACCTTTGTGTGCATTCCATACTTTTACTGTTGTATCAGAACTGGCTGATATTACTGTAAAACAATATTTTCTTTTCTCATTACATAAAAATATAATATATTATGTCTTTAGATACAATACATGTTAAACATTAACTTAGAAATTTAACAAAAGATACATACAATTTTTGCCACCACAGCACAATACTATATCATTGACCCAGTCCGTGTGATGCTCCATTGACTGAATATATGGATCTTTCATATTTTTGCAATTCCATATCCTTATAATACTATCTCTACCTGCGGAGTAAAGCCTATGCAAAGCTGGATCATATTGTAATGAATTGACTCCAGCTCTATGTTTCTTTTCCATTTCATCTCTTATAACCATGGATACCTTCATCAAATACGCAAAATAACAAAATAATTACCATTCATATAATAATCATTCTAAATAAATCTTTTTGTGAGTTTCATTAATAAATTTTATTCGATAAGATCGAAAGTATAGAAACATAAAAATTCATTTACGATATTATTCATGACACACCGCCCGTTAGTAATTACATGATTTATAGTCATCAAAGATTTTATAAGAATCTTACGAAATTGATCAATAATTGCATATAGCATCAAGCAATACATATCAAAAATATCATAGATCAATTGCGATTCTATTATTTCATACATCGTCATGTGGATTTTATAACGGGCGAAATAGCAGCGTCAATTAGTACACAGCAATTCTGTTTTTGCGAAAACATTTCATTCAATTTAAAAGAAATTATGCTTCGAAAAGCAATGACGTATATTTCAACAGGGGAAAAAATATCACAGACAAGTACCTGCACTTTCTTTCGACCACTTTGCCCGCCTGTCTTATGAGCTGCCATTATACCGCAAACTGTTCTGTAACTTTGCACTTAGAGGTAATAGAGGAAAACATTCAAAATGTACTAGAATTATGCTGTTGCACTTTTACGTTCCGATGCGTTGAAACCACGCAGTAGTTTCATCGTTGATTACATCGGAAGCCTTACATGAACAGAAGACACATCGATGGTTGTACAAAACGATACAGTGCACATCACGCCGAAGTTCAAACAGCTGTCAGCCGACCAGGTATAAACAGTGTTCATGACGATTAGATGTAGAAACTGACAATGTTCCAACGCCGGTATCAGTACGTTCCGACGTTATACACATTACGTTACATCACGTTTCAGAGTGTCTGATAACGTTTCGTCTCCATTGTTGTGATTGAATAAAGCCGGATATATTGTTAGATATGTTTCATATTTTAGCAAAATATTCAACTGATTCAAGTTGTACGAAACTTGTCGAATGAAACAGATCATAATACGGGTTTCTACATACAATAAGCCGCTATAACATAAGATGAAATTAAATTTGGATTTGGAAAATTAGTATTTCCACAATGATATATCGGTACTTTTATGACCAATAGTCGTACACGATGCAACTGTGAATGTAGATCATCTTTATTTACCAACCAATGAAAAATAATAAATGCGTTGCGTTCAGATGCATCCACGTATATATAGTTTCCAGAAAATTTCCCAATTGGTAATTTATTAACCGTATACCAATCAAAAAATTTCAATTAATCGTTGAAAACTGACTTCAGATACAATAAACTGTAGATCCTTATAACCATCCTACAATATATTGAGTAAGAAATATACATGCTCCACACGTTACTTCGTGTTCCGACAAGTTTAAGAACGCATAGAATTCTTACAAAACATTGTCTTTAAATCTCCTTGTTCAATTAAAGGAATAAACAAATATATGTATTTTTATTTTAAAAAATTTACGTAACAATTTGAGATGTTTTTCTGTCTCATTTTACATTTTATTTTATATGAAACTCGGTGTTCTAAAACTCATCAAAGTGCCACCTAGCGACAATATTCTTTATTAATTCTATCCGGAAAGACAGCATCCGTCTCCGGTACGCCGTACGCCCATGAAAGAGGTAAAGGTGTCCGTCAGTCAGTTGAACGCCGCCATTTTCTTGGTGTGTAAACGTTCCGTTGATTTTAGTTAAACAGTTGTATACCGTACGCTACACACCATAGGACGTATAACTATTCTGACGTTTTACGCGTCTTCGGCTAGATTTACACCATGAATCAGTCACGAAATTTCACATCGTTATTGAATCCAAGTTATTTGCAAAACGCCCAACAAAATGCTGCGACTGCGAACGCGGCTGCTGCTGCGGCTGCAGCAGCTGCCGCGGTGAGTGCCGCGATTGCTAATGGAACGCAGTTGAACTCCAATTCCAATTCCACGACAAATAACACGAGAAAACGTGAAGCAGAAAGTACGTCTGAAATTATCCTTGTTACGCCAAGCTCGATTTTCTTCTAATATCATATTGCGCGACCTGATTTCTTATATGATTATTATCATATTATAATTATAATAATATTTATTTATATAATTATAATTATTATACTATATTATAAATATAGTATAATTATTATTTGCTTATAATGTAGGATTTCTTATAAGTAGGCTGTGGATTTTTTGCATTTATAGCAAATTTAAAATTGTAATACTGCACAAAATGCACATAATATGCAAAAGTATACAAAATATCCATAGTAGTTACTACAGTATTCAGTGGATGAAATAAATTTGTACTTGGATTCTACTTTGTCTAATTAGGTTTACAAAAAAGCAAATCTGCATATAAATTTTCGATCTACTTGTACAAAAGTATGCAACTGAGAATCATTTACAAACATGCTCTTCCCTTGTGTTGGTACACAATATAAGAAATAAATGGGTACAAACATTGCATATAGCTGAAATTAGTGAATGCCAAAATAGGTACTTAGAGAAAATCATCAGCCATATGATTTCAAATAGCTTTCAATCCTTGGTTTTTTTATGTAATATATCTATAGAAGTTGCATAACATATGGTCCTTTTGATTCTTTTGCATATTTATCTAAATATTTGTTCCAAGAAAAATTAAAACCTACTTATAATTGATAATTGAAAAGAATAGAGCATATAAAGTTTTTGAATAAATTAGACACATTAGGTGATGATAAATACCTTCTAGGTGATGGTAAACAGGAAAAAGAGACGAAAGAGGAACGTAGGAAGAGGAGGAAAACTAGATGGAGCGGTAGTGAACATGACAAAACTTTTATACCAGGCATGCCCACGGTTCTACCAACAAACCTGACTCCTGAACAGGAGAAGGCTTACCTCTGTAAGTTTATTTTCTGTAATTTCTTCAGTTATCATTTCTATTTAATTATGTATTATACACACACATATATGTATACATATATGGACAGGATATGATTTAAGAATCATGCTTCTGCGTATAAATTTCTAAAATTTAATTTTGTAGTACTATAAAAGATGTAAGTATGTATGTATTGTTAAAAAGTTTATAGTTACCAGAGGTAATTGCCATTTCAAGTACTTTCAACAAGCGAGTTTGGCAATAGGAATTGCCAATTTTGCTGAATGATGAATATCGAGTTATCAAACTTCTTAGATTGCCTAAAACTATATTGAAGTTCCTGCTAATTTTTTTCTTACATGTTTCTATAAAGGGCCTCCTTTTTTTTAAATCTCATTTATATATAATAAATCATACAAAAAACTATGATATTTTTCTAATTGATTCAGAAAAAAGTAACAATTTACTAAAGAAAAAATTTAAAAAAAATTACAAAATACTAGACTTAGGTGAATATTCTACACTTTTGAGACATGCTTACATTATAGAATGTATATGGTTATGGCAAATTGGCAATATCTAACTGTTGGGGTTTCCGCCCCCTCTAACCCGTTGGTTTACAGTTCAGCTGCAGATTGAGGAAATCAGCAGGAAGCTACGCACTGGAGACCTTGGAATTCCACTTAACCCAGAGGAAAGGTTTGAACGAAACTTACATACCAAAAATGACCATAACATATCTACAATACCTATCTACTGACCATTCAGCAGCCCATAAATACAGGGGCCTTATGATATGGCTCCAGTACAGTTAGTGTGGGATACTGATGTCTGTTTGAAAAGATTGGGCTTGATTAAAGCCACCACGCAGCACAGAAGATGAATTTTGATAATATTGGTTTGCCCTAAACAATTTCTTTTACTAATTCATTTTTTATTAAACACTGCTACAAAAGTCTTAGTTAATAAATATAAATTTGGGGCAATAATTAAAGTGGTAGTATATTAGTATGAATACTTAAATATAAATAATATACGTAATTTTCCTGAACATATTTCTTCTGTTTTAAAAATAACTTTTTCTATATATATATACATATATATATATACATATATACATTGCTTATATATAAATAATACATGTTTATAATATTTGATACAATTAAATGCAAAAAACAGATAACGATCATAGTAGCAGTGTTTAACACACAGTGGGTATTCTAGTCCATATATCTTTTTAAATAGTTATACTTTTGCACATGTAGGGATATTCAGAGGTGTTCCTATGCAGACTGCTTTATTCAAGTTAATAGGCTGTATTTCATTATTGTACGCACAATTGCGATTTATTCGATATCGATCGTCTTAATAGAATAATGAAAATTTTGCGCATAGGGCACCTTAATAGAGACTTCTATTAGGCTGCCGTGATCTGCACGGCATTTTATATCTGTTTAATATCATAATGCCACAGGAACATTTATCGTTAATTAACTAAAATAGATTTCTATCCTTAATTACAACTTAATGAGAGATTTCAGGCAAATAATGAAATTCGTAAAATTATAATTGCTAATATAAGCATAATACTGTAAAGATCAATATTACGTTACTTTCAGGTACAACTTAAATAAATACACGTTAATTTTTCTAATAAATTAATTTACTCCAATAGGTTTAACTTTTCTGATTTTAGCTGGAACCATTATTTTATATTATTGTGTTTCATTAGTATTATACAATATAGTAAGATATACAAACTATTAACTAACCCAAAGAAATTATTTCCTAATAATCACAGGATCTATCTTAGCAGCTGACATCATACCGATTTCTGCCGTGCACAAACGCGCAGTCTTCCAGTGGTTACCTATTGAATAGACTAATAGCAATGTTACATTTAACAGTACTTAATTTTTTACTCTTTATTTTAACATCTTGACACTGTTGGAAAACTCTGAAAATTAGTCTTTTCTAAGTCTATAGAATATTTTATAATCAATTCATAATTTCATTAATAGAAATTTTTGTATCTATTTTATACCTTTACCGAATTTGGTTAAAAATTAGCAGATATATCTCTTAGATATAAATAGCAATTGTTAACTCTATTAGAATTTTATACTATTTTCTTTAATACATCTTTATGTTTTAATTATTATAATTAATTTAATTATTTTAAAATGTTACATATATAATATATATAGAAATGTACTTAATAAATCATTTAATTTTTATTTTAGTTTTCTAATACAAAAATTTAAATTTAATGTACTCAGTGAAATTTGTTTTGCAACATATATTCTATTAATATCTTCTACAAATTTTCCAACATAGTCGGAATCTATTTTATTTGTTAAAAAGGAAAGGAAAGAATATATGTTTTAAGAAAAATTTATGACCAAAGCCTAATAACTTTGAAGATCAATTAAAATGTTATCTCAGTTTCCAACTTTCTGCTAATAATCAGCAGTTTTTCTCTCACTTAATCACACAATCATAGTAGGATCAGGTTGCTTGTATGCTAGTACCATCTTAATTCAAACTTTGTTTCTTGACAAAATTTTATTTTTTTATTTTGCAGATCTCCTTCTCCAGAACCCATATATAGTAGTGATGGTAAACGGTTGAATACAAGAGAATATCGTACTAGACGTAAATTGGAGGAGGAACGTCACAATCTTATTCAGAAGATTCTCAAAATTAATCCAGAATTTAAACCACCACCAGATTATAAGTAATTACAAATATTTTTTTTATTTATATTTAAAATATTGGCGTTTTATTTACGTACCGCATTTAAAATTAAATATTTTTAGACCACCAATAATACGAGTGCATGATAAAGTAATGATTCCTCAAGAGGAACATCCAGATATTAACTTTGTTGGCCTTTTGATTGGACCACGTGGAAATACATTGAAATGTAAGTTAAAATAATTTAGGATATTCATAAGATACATAAAGTTTATACAGATTATGTGTTAATGCTTCCTTTTTAAATACCATAGCAATGGAGAAGGAAACTGGAGCAAAGATAATAATTCGTGGTAAAGGTTCTGTAAAAGAAGGAAAAGTTGGAAGGAAAGATGGACAGCCTTTACCTGGTGAAGATGAACCATTGCATGCATATATTACTGCTAATAATTTAGATGCTGTAAAGAAGGCTGTTGAAAGAGTATGAAGCGTCTTTACAAATTAACATGTTTATAGCGTATATGCGTATTATTAAAATATGTTTTTTCAATAGATTCATGAAATTATACGTCAAGGTGTGGAAGTACCTGAGGGGCAAAATGATTTACGACGTAATCAACTTAGAGAATTGGCTTTATTGAATGGAACATTGCGTGAAAATGATGGACCACGTTGTACTAATTGTGGTGCATCTGATCATAAATCATGGCTGGTTAGTATACTGATATTTAAATATTAATGATATCTTAATGTTTGCAAATAGATTAATACTTATTTCAATTATTACAGTGTCCAGATAAACCCAACGTAACAAATAATATAGTATGTTCGAGTTGTGGTGGAGCAGGTCATATTGCACGTGATTGTAGATCTAAGAGACCCGGTCAGGGTGGACCAGCTGCTGCGGGTATGGGTGGAATGGGACCAGGTGGAGATAAAGCTAAAATAGACGAGGAATATATGTCTCTTATGGCAGAATTGGGTGAAGGTCCACCACCTGATCGATCTAAAACCGGACAGCCTCGTCAACCAAATCCAAATCCCAATTATCCTGGTCTCTTTGATAGGTAGGATTCATTCTTCTTTTGCTTCTTATAGATTGTTGCAAATTTTTATAGAAGATATATATATACATATAATAATCATTTTGCAATTCTTTTTAGACAACAAGCACCTCGTGCTTTAATGGCTGCACCAGCACATCCACCGCCACAAATGATGCAAGGTGGTCCAATGATGCCTCCACCAGGAATGGCTCCGCCACCTTGGAGTCAAGGAGAAGTGAATAATATGAATGGTATGAACATGCAATGGCAACCTCCTGTTAGTATGCCTCCGCCACCTGGTGTGATGCAACCACCTCCACCACCGCCTGGTTCTACATCTCAACCAAATATCCCACCATTGATGCCTTGGATGGCTGGAAACAATCAACCACCGCCACCAGGGCAAATGCCACCGACACAAATTCCACCACCTGGAATGGGTATACCACCATGGCAGCAAGGACAACAGGGGCCAATGCGTCCACCTCCACCTGGAACTGCTCCCCCTCCAGGTTTTCCAGGATGGCAACCGCAACAGATGGGTGGATGGCCACCAGCAGCTCCAGTTCCTCCTCCACCTCAACAACAAACACCAGCTCCCCCTGGCATTGATCTCAACACTTTACCTACGTTATTGGCACAACCACCTCCGCCACCTCCACCAACTAGTTAGTGTAAAGAACCATCAAATTGTCTCATCAAATCTTTATTCGTACAATAGAGGGATATTATCAGTTGTGTCAATAAATAGATTATAATATTGGACTGAAGGCAGTTAATAATTATTAATTAGCTGGAATGATTCGCGACTTTAATTAGTCTATTCGTCATACATGGCTATGTTCTTTTCTAAAAAAAAAAAAGAAACTGGAGAAGTATATAGTTAGATAAATATTTTCCAATTCTCCTCAATGGCTATACAATGTTTATAAGAAATTATCTTAGGTTTGCAACATATTTTTGAAATTTCGAGAACATATCGTACTTTATGAATAGAAAATGTTTAAGTTTTTGGTTACCATTACTTTTGAACTTATTACATGTACCTAAAGCTTTCTTACAAGTGTAAATGTAAGTGATATGCCAAACACATTTTTATAATGTTACTTCAAGCACTTCGCAATTTTTACTTATATATTTCTGTAAACATAGCATCATATATTACAAACAGAAATATAACTTACTTGTTTGTAGGTAGTATGCATAATACATACATATTATGCACACTGTAGTAATGCATTTGTTGCTCTGTACAAGTGTTATAATCAACGTTTGCTTCATTATATTACCTAATGTTGAGATAAATATTATGCAAGAAATGTTGAAAAATTAAAAATGTTTTCTATGAGATTGTGCATGTAAGTTCTTTCGTGTTACTAACATATTGCGACTAGTATGATCTTATACTACTTTATACTACTTCATTAATTCCGGTGAATGGAGCCTGTTATGGAATATTAGGTTATATAATGAAGCACCAGAACTGTTGCTTGTATGAGTAATGATTTGTCAATTCTAAATGTGTTATATATATGTTAATTATAATTTCTGTAAAGAAATGTCTTTATTTGACTTTATCAAAAACATATACTTACGATTTATCGGACATCGAAACGTAATATTGTAAACGTCCAAGCGCAATAATTTCGTATCACTGATTTACTAGTAAGAAATAAATTTGTTTTAAATTATATGAAAATTCTGCTTATATATAAAAAAAACATTAGTATTGTGTGTTATGTTTAGGATATAAAATGATAGTTTGTGAAACTTCATGATAGCTTAATGTGTATGTTAACTACACAATAAAAATACATCATGTATTAAAAATATATGTATATTATATATTTTCTAAACCTATTTTCAAAGTGTACATTTTTGTTTAAAAAAAATTTTAAACAATTATAAGGAAAATATTTTATTTTCTTTAACATCACAATGTCGAATATTTTATGATACTTTTAAATTAAAAATGATGTTGGAATTTAAACAGTAACATTATATATTCAAAATATTGATATATAAATAAGATCTTAAAAAATACATATCAGTACATACGTATTTACGGACATCTGGTGGTGGCTAAAAGTTTGAAAGTGACGAGTGACCTGCTTTTGCGGTTGTAGTTGCATTCTGTAGAGTGTAGTGTTCATCCAAATACGGCACGAGAGACCGAAGTTTCAAATATATTTTCGATTGGCATTTAATATTACCTTTGTCACTACATAGTTTTATACCTATATGATCTTTTACAACATTTGATTATAAAATTTCATACATTGACAAATTTATATGAAAATAAAAGCGTAGTTTGAAAGACGTAAAATGTTGGAAAAAATAGCAAACTCTTGGACGATCGGTCTGTATTCGCTTGTTGAGAATTCTCGATTTACTCCGAAGGTTTCGAATTTATGGGATAAAGAATCATTCACCGTGCAGCCTATAAATGACACGAAGATAACAAGACCCGACATATTGCTCGGATATTTAATTATATTTTGGATTGTTTTATATTTTATGTATGAGAAGTGCGTTAATGTAAGTTTCAAAAATTTATTTTACACTTTTATACGTTATTTGTTACCGTGTTAATTAATGAATTTGTCAATTATTTTTTTTTTGGAGTGGGTTATTTGCAAAGAGTGCAGATAAAGGATAACAAAGCATATTGACGGTATATTTGATAATTTTCGTTTATTAACACAGTCGCTACTTCGACGTATGCGCATTCCATTGATGCAAAGAAATAGAATAATCAAAGCTGTATGGGAATGTGGATTTTGCTTTGGCAGCATTTGTTATCTAAAATCACCCACTATTAAAACGTTAAGCCTCTTCTTTGGAGAGCAGGAGGTGACACACGAGGAAATGGGTGTCATTCTACATAAAAGCTTTTACTTTCATTGGGCAGGAATAGAAATCTTATGCCATGGAGCTTGGGCGAAAGGCTGGGCCAATATTTTATTTGCGTCTTTCATCATGAACCCATACCAAGAAAAGTAAAGCAACTCTTATTTTAACACTTAGTACATGCTTAATTCTTTGTATTACTTTATATCTTTAAACATATAACGTTGAAACTTAGTTACTAAGTAAATTTAAATAATGCAAGTTGTATTTTACATGATCTTTTGCAATTTTCTTCACAGATGGTGTACAGTGGTGAGCACTTTTCTATTTTCTAAGGCAATTGATACAATTATAATAAATATTTGCCGAATCTTATTATGTGTATCTCACTTTATTGGAAGAAAGTTACCCAAATTATTCTTCTGCCTTCATTGTCTTAGTTGGTTAGTATATTAAAAATTTGATGTATTTTTGATCATGATATTTTCATGACAAATACCTATTTCAGGATATACTTATATGTACTATTTGTACCAAAATTTTTATGGACAGAAAATGTGGAATACACAAGAGCACAGATAGGTTTACAGCTGTGGTTCATAGCAGAGTGTTTAGATTCTGTAATATATCATAAAATAATTTATTTAGAAACTTATCTCATTATAACAAGTTTTCTTTACTAAAAAATATATTTTTTAGGTGTGGTTTAGATTTTTAGCATATGCAAAAGCTACACACTGGCTAGAAACATGCTTATTTCCTTTGCCAACGCAAGAAACAATTGAACTGGCAGGGATACAAAAGCGACATAGAGATTCCTTAAAAAAATTAGTGAACAGAACATCAAAAAGGGCAGAACTTTGGCAAACCCTGTTCTGTAAGTATTTTCTGTAAGTAATTCAAATAAAACATTTACACATTGATATTAATTGTGATTTTTTAATAAAATTAGGTGCTGTAGCTATTAAGAAAAAAATCAAAAGAATTAGGCAAGCAAAGCAAAGTGATTCCATATTAATGGATAATTTTACAGAAGAGAGATTAATTGCAACAGAGGAAATAAAAGAAATAAATAAAGAGCAGAAAGATGAGATTATGAAACAATATAGTCAAATTGAAAATGAGTAAATTGTTTAGGTTATTCATAGATCATAAATTACTAGCTTTAATTATAACAAATTTTTAATTGAAAGTATTAAAAAGACCAAAGAAACAAAAGCTTGCACTAAATCTCATAGCTTTTTAGTATAAAAATCAAGTTTATTTAAGAATTCTATAGATATACACCTATTTATGTAGAAAATTCTATTATTTACATACAGATTAAGGATGCATTTTGCAAGTAACGTTATCTTTCTTAAGGCCTGCGCGATTAATAAAATACTTCAATAATGTTACAGACGAGTTTACTATGTATGTACTTACACAAGGATGTACTTAAAAACTGTATGTGATTATCTTAATTATGAATTTAAATTCAAGCTTTTAATAGTCATTATCAATTAACTGCTTAATGTAAATTTATTCGTCGAATATTTATTTAAGAAACTATTTTTGCGAACGTAGGATAAAAGCACCATATGTATATTACTCTTACAATTTTATCATTTGTTTTTTAAATATTAAGCTCTAGGCACGATACGTAGATCTACATGACGACTTAATAACGATATTGCTAAAATAATATTGCCTTCGTTTATATGGAACCGACGTTGCGAGGTTTATAGATGGTAATAGAGCGTGATGTGATAATTAAATATCTTATCTGTAATAGAGTGACAGTAATTAGAAACTGAAGATTGTAACACAGAGCAATACATCTTGGAAACAATAAAATTGTTGTTTATGAAACAACCGAAATTCTAAGATTAGTTTTAACTCAAATTAAATTGCATTTTAAACGATATTCAATCCTTGAGCTTTTTTGATTTAAAATATAAAGAAACAGATATAAATACATGGATTGCAGGATATATCGAATTGGTCCAGGAATGTAAAAAGATCATTTTCAATTTAACGTTCGTCTAAATTTTGTTCATTAATTACAACTCCTTTAATTAAAGTACAAAAAAGAATAATAATAGTCTTTCAAATCACTTTACTGGTAAATAATTAATGTTATTTATATAGAAAGTTAAAGAAAGAAGTTACTATGTATGTACATATATAAAATAGACTGTGTGTGTGTAAAGAGTTGAAGATTGAACATGTAAATTTAAATATTTCTAAAAAAATTGGATCATGTTTTTCTTGTGCGTATTTTACTACAAAGAAAAGCTACTTAAGTGACACGTTGTTCCTAGATATATAAAGTTTTATTTCCGATCATTTTGGACTGTGTCAATAAAATATAGTACATGTATTTAGGCTGAATTGTTCCACGATGTTATACAGTTCAATGAAAAATATTATAAGTGAATATTTGAATAAAATTGTATTCAATATATGGGCAGCGTCGTATGCCTCGATAATATCGCACTTCTAAAAACTGTTAAAACATTTGGTTTAGAAACTTATAAATAAAACGTTGTATTATACAGATGCGTAATACATTTTCTTTTCAACTTCACAACAATTAATAAAATTATTCAAGCGACTGTATCTTTATATCAATATCTGAAGGGAGATGTCATAGGGAGTTCCTATCTTTTGCAAATATGTAAATACACGTTTGTTTCTTCTTTAATATAATAAAGAATTATAGTTTCTTTGTTTGCAAATGGGTATTGGATAGGATAACGCAAATTAAGTGTCATATGTTCATATGAAATAGCTGTTAAATATAACAGAGCTTCTTATTTAAAATCTTTTTATTTAAGATCATTAAAAAAAACAAAATAATATATTATTGAGTTTATACAAAATGATTGAACAATCTAAGGTCACAGAAAAGTAGGAGTTCCAAGAAGTAAGGTGTTAATACTTTATTTACAGGACATTTTCAAAGTTACATCTCAGTTTCTTAAACATAGTTATTTTTTTTACACCTTAGATTGCTTGGAAGTCACTTTCTGTATTTTATTGAATCTGATCTTTTAATCCTTCTTTAAAAAAGATATATATAGAAAACTAAGTCTTCTTATTTTTTTTATAAATAACTATCTCATTTGACACTTATTTTGAAATATCTTATACAAACCCAATACCTTACAGTAATATCTTAAGCAAGAAATATTTTTTTTTTAAAAGAATTACTTATTCTTAAATACAGTAACGTATTTAAGTAATTTCCCTGGCTAAAAATTAAGTTCGTCGCAGTTATGAATTATGATGGATACGTTACTTCATATTAAGAAATGAATATCATGTATAAAGTGAAAGTACATAATCGATGGCAAAACATTTAATCATGGATTGACAGATTATGCGCTACGCACAATCCGACGAGTAAAACTACATTTAATATAGCAACACTTCTCTCCCTGAATGCGTTGTGAGTCCGAGTGTTGAATATAAGGCCATTTCATGTGAATGACGACCGTTAAAAGTTCAACACACCATTTATAAAATCTTTTCCTTTATGGGAACAACATCTTCAATTTCGTGAATGAAGACAAACTGTCTGCTTAATTTACGTAGGTTTTATAATCGAGCTTATAGACACACTCACAAAATATCTTGCCATATTACTTTTATCGTGTGTGGTAATGGTTATTTATAATATTTATATATTTATATATATATATATATATCGTTAAATTGTTTTGTAACTTACGTTGAGTAACTATCACTGCGCTTACTTCCTCATAATAATGTATAATCAATTTTTCTTCTTTTTTTTCTACTTTTTGTTTTTTTTGTTTCATTAATACTCTTCACACATTCACGCGGATGACTCACTCTTTCTCTCTCTCTCTCTCTCTCTCCCTTTCTCTCTATCACACTCTCTCTCAAACGATAAACAATTAAAATAAAAAAATATTAAGAAACACAGGGTCCACATGTAAAATCCATATCTATATGATGACCGGGCCAACCACAAGCTAATTTTTGTTTCTTTCGTTCTCTCGAAATTTTTTTCCTAATTTTATCGTTTCCAAAAGAAACTCCCGTGTATTACAAACGATAATAATAATAAAATTCGCTAGGAGAATTTGTATCGTCGAGTAATTCTCATTAATTAGTTTTTTCGGAGTAGTGCATACAAAATTGTCAAAATGTTCTTCTTTGTCGGTGTGTTTGTTGACTACTGGTGGCAGGCATTTATGGTTCGTCATGATACACATTACGAGCCGAGGTTTTTCAAAGTAGTAGGACTGGTTGGAAAGTCTACGATCAGCGGCCAAAAAGAGTCTCGTCGAAAGGATTTTTAAGCAGCGGATCGTTGCTTCGTTTTTTTTTTAAGACGTAAAATCCTGGCTATTCATATATACTTAACTAGTAATTTTACCAATTACTCGGCTCTACTTATTTTCATTTTTTTTATTATTTTTTCTTTTCGTTTATTTTTCGCATCTGTATTAAGAGGAAACAACAGTGAACCGGAAACACGCGACTGTTGTCCATCAAAAGTAAGTCGTTAATTTTCGTAGCTTAGGAAGACAGTAAATTATTCTGAACGCGATTGCAATAATAAACAGTTGCAATTGTTTTCATATTACTTCGTTTTTTTCGTGCGTTTCATCTTATTTTCTTGTCTTTTCATGTACGTGATGTTAATATGTCTAATAAATTTTTCACGGTTCGTCGGTGATACTGGAACGAACGTAATTACGAAAGTGTATCTTATTACGAACATATTACGTATTATGAGCAATAAAAGTTGAGTCGGTGAAACTTTCTTAGGCCTAACGCTTCTTCTTCTTCTCTTACGTCAATTTGCTTGTCGTACGTAGATCCAGATTTTTAGAATTTGCAGCTTCACAACTAGAAAGACACGCGACTTTGTTCTCTATTCTTTTCTTTTCTTTTTATTCTGTGAAATATGGCCCCATTGTTACAGGCTCAATGTAAACTTCGGAAACTGTTTAATATCTTCTTCCTTTCATTCTTTTCCTTTTTTCCTGAGTCTGCAACAGGCTTTGTCAAATCCCATGCCATCTACATCATTTATTGTGATCCTTTTTCCATTACTTTAACAATTGCTTTGGTACGTCGTTGATCGTTCTCCGTTTTAAAACTCGTTTCGATTCGAAACTATGTTGTGTCTAAAATATTACACTTCGGTCCCACATTTTTTCTTCGCTATGTGTAACGAGACACGAGAACACTTTAATGCGATTCAATGGCAAAATTGCGTTCTTTGAGGCGTTCTTCAAGGGTGACGGAACATCAGTGATTCCTTAAACACTTAAATAACAAATTAATATTTATATTGTATGTTTAACTTTTCTTTATGACTATTGTTCACGATCGTTCTTAGAAATGACCTCGAATGTAATTCGTTTGTTAATTTTATACCGTTAAAGAATCACAATTGTACTGTGAATGCAACTGGCATAAACTCGAACTCTTCTTAGGTCTCTCCACATTAATTCTACGTTGTGTACATGTATCAACAACCTGATTTCCCTACATGTCTTTCGTTCGTTTGTAATATTAACAATAAAACCACGAGTCAAAAATCATTTGCCTTCAACGTTCATGCAAAAACATATTTCTTGTCCTTCGCAAGTATTTTAATCTTTTATACGAGAACTGAATAAACATAATATTATCATTTAGAAATATGACTTTCAACGGTGCAATCAAGGTCAAGAAATATGTTCAATTACATTTATTTCATTTCCATTTTATCTAATTGTCGTCCATTTTCGTTAGTGTTATTCCTACGTTCTGATCGCTGATGTGCGTATGATTTGAGAATCCTCGCCTTGAGCAGGGGAATAGCAGTTAATTGGCCATTAGTCGTATAATTCGCGTGAAAAAACGAAGACTCCCTTTCTCTCATCGAGGCTTCAGTCTTTCAGTCGTTTACACCAGGGACGAGAAACCTCTGTTTTTTCAATCGTGTTCGCAAATGTATCGGAATCTCTTAAATTCGAATAAAATCAATGAATACTTGGATACATTTACCAATGTCTATTCAAACGTATATTTATCGTTCTCGTATTACAAACCAATAAATCTGTAAATGAATAGTTTCAAATGAAAAATTGCAAACGCTTGCGACAATTAAAGAACTTACGCCGATGATATAATTAATCCAGAATTCAAGCGATAGAAGTGGAAGTATTATAATGATAGGACTATATAGAAATATTTGAACGATACCAACCCCTTCGGATCTAGCAAAATGGCGGCCGAAGGTTATCAATGTTGATTAACGCTAACAGACTTTCCGTACAACCTATATGTACCATCGAAATGATTGACAGCACGTGGGTATTCTTTGCAAAAGAGTCCCTGGTCAACGTGAACGCATTTTCATAATTTGTTCTTACGTTGTTGCGTAATACATTGTATATGTATGTACGTGTGTAACGCATGTGTATGCGAGCATGCGTCGTACGTGAAAGTAACGAAATTGAACAATTGTCTCTCAGAGGCTTGTGGTGATGTGTGGCTTGGCAGTGGTGGAAGCGATCTCGGACAGTCGCACGTCAATGGGGATGCGATCGTCATAGAGCGTTGGTGCCTGCAGGATGATACCTGCCGTGCCGACGACTACGGCTAGTGTAAAAATCCACAGGAATAACCTGTCAAGCACCATCGCGACGTATTTCCAATCTTCTTTGACCTAAACAATTAACAATGATTAAATCGACTAGATAACTAATCGCATGGTAGTAGATTATTTATTTCAGCTTTTGACGAGCAATGAACTAGGTTTTTACAACTATGTAATTACATAATTTAGTGAATTACGTAGATACCCAAGATATTCGCAAAAAGCTCTAATTGAAAATTTAATGAAATTTTATTCAGGAAAAATACTCATAACGTTGACCTTGACAATATATTTCAGGTTCATCGAAATCAGTGAGGTGTTTCCTATTCTGCATAACTATCATAATTTATTTTAAACATTCTATCGTTTATTTTATTCTCATCGTCTATTTTGTTATTATAAAGCGGCAAGTAAATGTTTGCATACTCTGGTAGAGTCCTCTTCTCTTTTCGTATGGTCAGCAATAAAACGAATGCCTTCAATAGCCTTATATAGTTCTGGGCAGTGATGCCAATGATGAAGAGTGTTACAGAGAGCGTCCACGCTCTCCTCGGTCGGCAGTTGCGGTGGAGGAGCAGCCGTGGTTGCTGGTGAACCGTGAATGCGACACGCACTTCCTAAATTCACAGCTTCCAATTCCCTAATAATTACATATTTATTTTTTTTTTTTAGAATAAACAAATGTCACAATCTCCTTATTTATTTTACTTAAAACAAAGTTTTAAGAAATATCCCTTATTATTCTTGTTACTTATAAAAGTATGACTGTCTTTCTTGCAAAATTAACAATAATTTTTAAAGAGGAGAAGATAAAATCATGTAATAAAATGTCACTTCCGTGAGCCATTTTAAATATACATTTGAAGCATTTGCTAATAATGAACTTTACATACCGAGGGTGTAATTCGTCCCGCGAATCGAGACTCGGGAACAAAACGGAGGACTCAACCAGCTCCGAGGCCGAAGTCTCTACGAAGAGAGATGGGTCTCGTAATTCGAGACCATTGCACGTTCTGACCATCACGCGTTGGCCGTGATGGGCACCCATGGTACGTTTGTCTATCTGGTACTGCGGCCTGTTAAAAAATATAATCACTATCAACGAGAGCACAAACGATATTAAATAAGATATTTGAATATCTTAATCTTTATATATCTTAATCTAATATAATCTTTATATTAATTTCTAATTTTTTTACATCAATAAGATCAACAAGCAGTCACCATAAAAATGTTAAAAACTAATTGTAATGAATTGCATACATATTTCTGGTGTCTGAATATATTTACACTTTAGTAATGTCGACAAGCTTTTCTTTCTGAAATCTCTTTATACTCTCTAACAATAGACATTAATTTTATAAGCTCGTGGAACTACGCTCTATACTATTACAATTACTGGAATGGTATTTCGTTTGTACAGGCGATATGATTATCGTAAGGCGATTGGTGTCAAGCATGTCGGTGGGCGTAGTGACGATTTATTATAATCGATGTGTAATCAATTATTGGAAACATTACGTTGCAAGTAGTGTGTAGAAGATTCCAACAAGGTGCTACACGACGTGTAGTGCTGAATTGTGCATAACGTTGTATGGAACTGTCGAGCTACCGTGTTAGCATTTACAGTGACTAATGTGCAGGATTCCAGATCGTTTGAACGAGATAAATGGATCTGCGAATTTTCAGTCCCTGCCCTTATGCAAATTTCTTCATCTTCTTAACAACTAGGATCTCGGCTCTCAAGTTTCCATATAATATTCTCGATATATCAACAAATCTCCAACAAAGATCCAATATCTTTCATTTCTTTAAGTTTTTTCCTCTTTCTTCGTATATTTTACAAACGAATTTCGATACTTTACTATGTTTGTTTGCATCTCGGCCGAAACTACAGATACAAATGTAAATGCAAATTCAATTCCAGTTTGGTGGACAGAGGAAGAGACAGAAAAAGAGAAGGGAGAGAAGTAGAGAGAGAATGGTGGATTGTGCTAATGGTTGTAGACACGACGTGGCGCTAACGTCACGTGCGAGGCCACTAATGAACGTTCTAATGCTGCTTGGCATAGGCCCAACGGCTGGTCCAAATGCTCGGTAAAATCATATCTTGCCTGGAATCGTAATCGGATCTCTTCGAAGACGTATTATACCTGCGCATCACCAGTAGTCTTGGCAGAACATGGATAAAAACACGACGGACCCATGGTGCCATCACGTGCGTCTGTGGCGACCGGAAGTGAACATTAAGGACTACCACGGTTACGCATATACTGAAAATAGACGTTATATTAAATTATACTGTCACATATAATTTACTTATTATAAAAACTTACAACTCAAATTAAAATCGAACTTAGAGAGTCAAACCGTAATTTAGAAATTTTACCATAGAATCATTAGCTCGAATAGAATTAATCATACGTTACTAATACTCAAGGTCAAACGAAGATTCCAATCCTCCGCTATACAACAGTTTATTTGTGTAATAAATTAGTTATAATGCTTTAGTATGAATTTCGTAAGAAGCAGGTTTTAGAAATTTAAATATTTGTCGATCGTTATACCTGAAGGTGTCTAGGATCATGGTGAAGAGGACGAATTTACCGAGAAGCGGTACCACGAGCGACGTGGGCGGGATAATTTCGGCCAGCAGGAGGAAGAACACAGTCAGCGACAGTAAAATCGAAATTGATAGGCTGACCTGCAATTAAACGATCAATCGTGTCAGTTACATCGCAACGATACTTTTTCTCATTTTTTTTTTTTTTTTTCGAAAAGAAACGGTACCTATTAAGAAACAAAAAGGTAAACGAAAAGAGAGAAAGATACAGCAGGAATACAGAGGGAGAAGTGGAAACAATCGAAGAGAAAGTTCTGATACGATTCAGAATGTAGAGGGCACGCTCGAGCAAAGTGACTCCGCTACAAAGAGACAAAGAGGTAGCCCTCGAGGTTAAGTGTGAAGAACAAAACGTTCCTTTCATTCGTTCATGACACAGTATTGTATTTCGAAACGTGTTAAGGTCGTGTCATTACTTGTGATACTAATTACATAGCGATTAGAAAGAAAACGAACTCGACGAAGAAGAAGCTCGTGACCATTGAAAAAATGTTCTTTTCTAATAGAAAATCGACGCCGCCTTAAATTACTTTCTTTCAAATATCATTCCACGAATTTGCTGAACCCCCAAGGCGGATTTCTTTTCAAAGTAAATCCGAACTTCTCAAACAGAAGACGGTGTAGAACTGTATACAGTCGCCCACGGGGATCACGCGAAGATAAATATGACTCGGATATTTCGCGATAGATTGGTGTAGGTTTCAAATCAGTAGGCAAACCAGAAACGAAGAACAAAGCCCGATTCGAGAGAGCATTGTTTCACCGGGCTGGCAGCATTCGCCTAAAGTAGCTAGTAGATTTGCAGTTCAAGCCGAATTCATGCTCTTCGTCGCGATTGTCCTTTTCAAACGGGATTCACCGCGAGACTTTTGTGTTTGAAAGTTGTTTGGAGTCGATCATACGCGATATCAAGAAGAATACTTCTGAAGAAGGATGAATTGTTATGGAAAAAGAAATTGCTTTAAGCATAGTAGTACTGGGCGATTGAAAGTATAATAAGTTACAGAATGGTCGCGGATTTGGAGAAGCGGTCTTATATTCGTTTCTATTAAATGTTCTTTAACGCATTGAATGCCGCATGGGTCATCAGTGGCGCACGTTGGACTTTCCATTTAGTGCATTGTAGTTATTCCATGTGAGACAAATCTTGATAATAATTCGTAATATAATCATAGGCGATGCATAATTATCACGTACAATACGATTACAGTACCGTGGCCATCGATGGCCCATGTGGTTTGAACGAAAAATCACGTGAAAATGATTCGACATTCATACTTATTGCTAGTACTGCGCGTTATTTGAACTCGAATCGAGGAAATCTGTCATGAAATTGGAAGCATCTGTTTTATCCATTTCATCGTATTTTTTTTTAAATATCAGGAGACGTGGCCAGTCATGACTCGTAGAAGACTGAATACTCGAGCGTTGTGAAGATCTGACGAAGAAAACGAGTAACAGGAAATTCGTCCCCGTATCATTTTGTTTAGAAATAAAAGAAAAGTTCTATCGCGAAAACCGCGGAATAGACGCAAGAAGGAAGAGATCTTGGGACGGTGTCTTTTTCGCAACGAATCGAAGTGTCGGTAAGCGGCTGCGGATGGCACGCTGACATCTGACCTTCTCTCCTTTTTTTTCACCACCCCCGCCGTCCTCGACGTTTCCTCCTTTACCCTTTCGCCGGCTGTTTCAAGCCAGAACAATACGACTGAATTATAGAGGCGCACACGGCGTCAAGTGGGTATCGGCTCGAGGTCAAGAGTCTACGAGGAATGGAGGCCGAACGGCATTTAGAGGTTTGCATTCCGAAGATGGATTTTGATATTTGACCCTCTCCACCCGGAATTCTGATCGAACGAGTCGACTTCACCCACGAAATCACCCTCTGCGCGACACACTGCGAATATTTTCAACTTCCTTTTGCTGGACATGTTCATACACCGAAGCGCTTAAAAAATTGAACGGTTCATAGTGTTTACTTTTCTTAAAGGTTCTCTCCAATTCACATTTGCTTCTAAAGAATCCAATCTTTTTCTGTTAGTCAAAGACTTTCCGTTTCAGAAGAACATCATAATATTACAAAATATAATTTGAAAGTGCTTTCCACGTTTTCAAATCTAATTTTGTTAATACCTCGACTGCTGCGGCGGTTATTGGGGCTCTGCGATACCACAGTTAATTAAAATATTCAAATTAAACGAACAGTCATAATTGTACAATACCTGGTATTTTTAATATTATCATAGTAGCATAAAGTATGTACCAAATGCTTCACAAGTCGCTTAATTTTAGTTTTAGTAAAATTTAAGATTTCAACACGCACATTATATTGTACAACACGTGAAATAAACTACGATAAAGACATACAATTTGATGAGCAATCGTGTTAAAACGTTCCATTTAACGGGCCTTTGTACACCAAAATTCCTACCCTCGTTATTTACCAACGAAAGCCTAGGAAATGCACAATAAAGTTATAAAGCGTTAATATACCTTTCAAGAAGCAAAGGATTTAAACAATTCGAAGGAAGCCTTTTCATCTAGAAATGAGAAGAATAGAGGGGCTTCTTGTTTCACCTCGTCACGTGGAACGGAATACGGCGACGAATTTAATATCCTTTATTGGCTTTACTTTTCTCTCGAATCGTCCGCGCACCGACGAAATTTATCGATACACTTTCACGAGACCCTCAGTTCGTGGTTCTTATATTAAACTCGCGGAAACTCGGACGAACTTTTCCCGCTAGTAAATCGCGGCGAACGATGGATCATGCACCACTGTGAAATTTAAGATCAACGTTCCTCCATCAATTCGTTTTGCGTTCAGATTGCACATTCTGATGAACTTGTATCTACGATTTACAATTACTGTAAACTTCGGGCTCGTAAATAAATATTTATAAAATAAATTTTTGTACTAACTCTGTGTAAGTGATGTACGACTGTGGCATTTTATACAAATTCTATTATGAGATATTATGTTTGAGAATATAATTAAAAACCTGGAATCTCGGTGGAAAATTGTTTTTCCCATCAAAGTGTTACAGAAAGCACTTTGGACATTCTATATATTTCTTTATATCTCCAGCGTATTCTGCGCAATTTTACTTTCAGATTCTACTATAAATGCATAAAAATCCGCAGTCTAATCATCGCTTCTTCGTACTCCCACCTTCCTGTCTACGATTAAACCAGCGAGTGGAACACGTGAAAATAATTAAATACCTTGAACAACCAGGAGAGAAAACAGGGAAACAGGGAATAAAAGAATGTGTATAGTTTTAATAAACACTGCTCACCTTCTCGCCACTGTCGCTTGGCAGATAGAAGACCAACACCGTGAGAAACGAGATGCCCATACACGGTATTATAAGGTTGACAGTGTAAAACAGAGTCTTCCGTCTCATGGTGATGTTGAACGTGATGTCGAGGTAGGGCTCGTCGCAGCACGTGTAAAATTTTTCATTTCTGCAAATGAAACACTGGATGTGACCGTGTTTCTAAAGATATCTCGGGTTACCTCGCGGCGAATTGTTATCTTGAAATTGTTCTCTCAACATATACGCCATTTTGTTCTGCTACGAACGGCTGGATACGTCCATAGAAATTTTCTCAGCCTGATTATACTTTCGTTCCGATTGGTGTTTCGTCAGAGGATTGCCAGTTTCTCGAGAATTGGCTCGAATTGGAGGAGTACTTGGAAAAGAGGTCTTGGGGACTTAGGGGAGCGTTTAGGACGATTCCTAGGGGATGTCTTACCTCACGGCTGGGACTTCGAGGATATCCCACTCGACGGAAGTGTAAAACTCCGACAGATCGACGCCGATATTTACGATGTTGCTGCCACGGATCTCGTCGATGTGCCGTAGATCGACCTGCAAAAGTTTCGATAAAACGTGTGTACTTGGAGGAAATTATTTATTGATGTTAGAGAGCGATAAAGTGCTAGAAAAGGAGCTATTGTATTTGACTATTGTACTATTGTAAACTTCATTAAGGAATCAACATCGCATTTTTAAAGCAATATTTCATTTCTGAAATTCTGATTTTTTTTTAGTTAAGCGATAACTTGTTTACACGCACTTTATTGAATAATTCACACGAATGATACATTTTAATTAATAATTTTATTGAATAACTTTGCCGATTATTTTACTGTTTGGTCCTTAATGATTAATTAATTGTTGATTAATTCCCTTTGTAAGTACAAGAAATTAGATAAAATAATATTTATCGGTAATCGAAGTAAGTTATAGAAGAACTTTGATACAAAATCTTGAGTTTTATTGAATATTCGACGAATGTGGAACGAGGTATTTATACAATTTCCTATTAATTCTATTTAAAATATATTCTTCCGTCTTTTAATCCGATCGTTGCTTCATAGAAGATTTATCAGTAAAACGATATAATTCCGTGAAAACAGAACGTATCAGTCAGGTTAATAGAGGAAACGCGAGGCATTACGGTAGATAGGTTTGATCCACTTGAGGGATGGAATGCCATTCGATGTTCCTGATATTTACGTCCATTTCTGCCCGTTAAGTTGGAGTTAACGAGATTCCCCGGCGCAACCGCGCCGGAATTCTCGATTATTACTTCGAGACAACGATTCGAGGTGAAACATTGGGACACTGCACGATATGATGCTTTAAAATCGCCACTCGACACAGAAACTTCAGCCAAAGTGTCCTTGTGTGTGTGTGTCCTTTAAAAGAATATACAATACCAATCTCTCTTAAAGAAATTAGCAAACCTTTTAAAAAAGGGTCACGCGAAATATTAGTAAAAAATTCCTTTCGATCTGTTTAGCGATCGTCGACCGTCCTCAACGCTTTTCAAAGCGATTCTTCTAAAAAAAATAATTTCTACTTTTTTCATATCTTTTATAATCATCCTAACAATAGTAGGATATTATAAATTGTATTTTGTTAACAATTCTTTCATCTAATTTTTCAACATGCACTGCTTTTCAATACTAATCGTTAGAAAATCCCTAATTGGATACGGCGAAAATTTTCAAGTTCTTTTCCCTAAAAAATTACATTCTGTCCATCTCAGATTCCTTAGGATCTTCGTAATGATAGTAGAAACGTTGACATATCTGTTTTATAATTGTTATCGTAATATTGCTTGACAGGTTTCCGAATATTAATTACTGGAAAATCTCCTATTGAATCGAATGAAAATAGCGACCAGCTATAAACGCTAATAGAAGGAAACATCTTGTTCGTCGACAGAAATTGACGATCCCAGAATTCACATACGATGCGGCGGATCGTTAAAAGCATCTCACGTAATCACCCCTTACGGAATGTCCATTTCGTATACCGTATATAAAGCTGATCGATCGGGGTATGTGTTTCTTATTAAATGAACTTGATGGATATCCCGTCGTCGCGTCTGATGACGCATGGACAACGTATCACACACATATGTATATGTATACACGATATGCATTATTCATCGACCGGTATAGATACTTTACGCGATACTACTCGTGCTGCATGCACGACAATCGTCTGGGAATAATGACGCGAAACGATCTCGTCCTGCCCACTTGTAGCTTCGTTATATGTAAATTCTTCTTTCGTTCGACGATCCTGTAATTCTTTATAACGTCGTGAATATCGGTCAAAATTTTTCCTTCTTCTTTCGTTTTTTTTTTTTTTTGTTGATATGGAAGGAAAATTTTGCAGGATAATGAAGGTCTATCAATACTAAAATTATCAGAACGATCAAATGGACGTATTCATGATTTTTATAGAAATTTTATAAGTTCATAACGATGCGCCTTTGGGATTTGCTTCTTCCTATACTTAGTACTTCCTCTTGATTCTTCACTTCTCCTTTCATCTTGATTTTCTTGCTGCAAATTTTACACCCTAGTCGTCGGTAATTTTATTCGCTAATTATTCTTTCATCAAGTAACTTTATTATAGTATTTTGAGAAAGACTTTAGTGTAGGATTGAAACAAAAATCGGTAATAGTTTGGTATCTTTTGGTAACAGGAGAAAGATGATTCAGAATTTCGCTAAAAAGTTTATCCTTTAAAATTTTGCTTCTTCCAAAATTTTAATACCGCACTGTCACGTCGTTTGTTTCGCTGATATCGGTTAGGTGAAGAGAAATAGAGGAATCGGACGGATCAAGGAAGTAATCGACGTGGCCGGAAAAAGCGTGGCGGTACCGGGGTATAATAAACAACCCCGTGTATCGCGTAGACGAGATATTAATCGTTGGAAATTTATGTACGTTTCATTCGACGTACATCCGCGATGATGGCGTACCGTCCTCATGCATAGTGATAAGTTGGACCAAGCTGTTCGTACGAAGCGCGCAATAACATGCAAATAAATAAATTCGCGGCGTCGCTTTGTGCAACTGACTCACGCGCCGCGTTAATTACACTTTCTTAATCTAATTTCCGGTTACGCACCGTTCTCAGCTACGCCGATGCGTTCTGGTTGCTTCTACGAGCGAATCACATCACGTTTCACGGTTGTTAAACCTCTCTTCGCCTGCTTTTTCTTTTCTTTCTCTTTTCTAATTTAAAATTCTATAACAAGGGTGGTTAGCATAAAATAGTGTTGTTGCGAGTGAATTGAATGTTCTCGAAAATTATACAAGATTAACGCAATAACGTCGCGCAAGATGTCAAATTTTACTGAACACGGTTGTTTCTCAGAATTGAAACAAGGAGGACTTTGAATAAATTAAACGGAGATCTGTCGTCGAATCTTCGTTACGATATGTGGTAACGTTAATACATTCTTAGCCTGTAGAATGAATTTATAATTGTACAATTTTTCTACAGTATCAATTGTTTCTTTGTACCAATAATACTCTTTTAGTCCTTTGAGATATAATTACAATTTGTTCAAACATAAGATGTACTGAAACAATTTTTTAAAATCGACTGGGAAATTTCATCGCTCGTAATTGCAATTCTTAGCATAATTTTATCACAAGTTTCCCTCTTATCTTTCTTGAAAATTTCTAACACCCTTATGAACACGTCTTGAATGAAGATGACCTCTTCTTGATAATGAGTAAAATGCGATGAGAAAGTTGAAGACGATCGTTACCTGGAAGCCATCGTAAGTCCACGAGCCGAACTTCATGACGCACGTCTGCTCGTCGAACGGAAAGTATTCTACGTCGATCTCGCAGGAAGACTTGTATATGGCCGGTGGCTTCCATTCGACCCTCCCTGTGTAATTTAACGTCGCCTTCGTTGCCAGCGTCACCTCGAAATTACCGTCGGCACTGTTCAAATCAAACAGATCAACCATTATAATTAATTGTATATCGATAAAACTGTCCTTTGATTTTCAAGAAGATTTTCAAAGATAATACTTTTGTCGATTGTTTGGAAATTAAGTGGGGTTTAATTAATAACGGAATTTTTAATTAATAGTTTTATTTGTTCAGTTGTATTTTTTTAACGTTAAAAGAAAAGTATATATATATTATATTGTTAATGAAAGTTTCAACTAACAATGGAATTTTTACTTAATTTCTGACGACGAGGAACTTTTATTCTCATATTGTACGAAATCTTATTTTTTTATTTTCAACTTGTCAAATACGAGAAATTTTATTTCTTATGAATTTATATATAATATTATAAAATTCTAAGATATATTATAATATTATAAATAAATAAATTATAATATTATAAAATATATAATCTTATAAAATAATATATAATATTATTAAATTTGCCAAATTTTTGTTTATTCTTGAATCGTGGTATATTAGTGAAATTTTATGTTATATTATTTAATATCGGACGTTTGTTGAATATTAGCCAATGAAGTAGCAAGAAATACGAGTAGAATTTCATAGGGCAGAGGATAAATCGAGTTTGCTCCGTTATGAAAATTCCAAAACTAGGAGATTACTCGTGGCAGTTCGCCAAGTAATTCTAGATGGTCTTTTATGTCTTATGCCCTCTACAAAGTTAGATCCATTAAGGAGTAGCACTAGATATTAACGTAATTTGCTTGGTGACGAAAAGAAGGCCTTACTTGTTATACAAAACTATATCGGGCCTCCATATATGATCGGATGGCACGTGCAACATCTCCACCCCACCATATTCCTTTGGATCCCACTTTAACTTGTAATCGTACCATGACTGCAACAAGACACATTTCAATGATTTTATAAAAACAATGTACATACTTTCAGGGGAAGTATGTTTGAATTAATTATTAAAGAAATCTGATAAAAAATCCTAAAGTACTCGCCAGAGGAAATACTAAGTATACTTAATTCATATAAATTTACAAATCAATACTTTCCATGTAATATATCATTTCGTATTCCTTTTGATAACAATGAAAACAACGAAACAAATTAACCCATTGAAGAATTTCAGAATACATATTAACGTAGCAAATGGAAAACATCTTACATCTTTTGTAAGATACGAAATAGAGTTTTCTGCCTTACTATGATTTCTCATCGACAATGATCCCTCGATGCGAAACGATATTTTTTCTTACTTTTTTTTAATCGACATATACATACGTATGTATTTACAAATGGCGTTCATTATCTATCGTTTAACATATTATCACGATGTACACCCTTATCAGCCACGCCTAAAAAAAGACTACTCCGACACGATTAATAATTATAAGTTTCATGTAAATACATTGATCAATCGTAAAGTCACGAGCCTTTCTTTCTCCTCTCGATGAATACCATGTACCGTTAGTGTTGGATTATTATTTTGTAACACCCCGCATATGTATAGAGCTGAATAAAATTCAACGAGAAAAAAAAGAAAGAAAAAAGGAAAAGGAAAAGAAAGGAAGCCCTGATGAAATTAAGCGCAACGCCGGGCTAAAAATATTCAAGGGGCAAATTATGAAGCAGAGGGTGGAAGCATGCCCCAGAATTGTATTTCCCGTATCGTTCGTGTGTGCGATTATCGTGCGGCCGTTTGTTCTTTTCAGCTTTTTCCACGACGGATTGTTTCCGTGAAACTCGGCCTGCCACGAGCAGCAGGCTTACTTTGTTCGCGACGTTGAACAGTTTTGACGTCTGTCAGCCTCTCCGTCGGATCAGATCCCGGGTGAAATTAATTAAAACGAAAGGAACGATGAAACACGCCGCTGATGGGATATATGCCGGGCAAAATGCCCAGGATTACACGTGTATGCCTTGTGTATGCCACTGTTTTGGATATCTTGGGGAGAACGTGACAGAATAAAAAGAATAGTGGTATGCAAAGCTTAAAAAACGAACGACAAACGAATATCAAAATGATAAATATCAAAGTTATAAATGTTATTGTAAGTGATCGAGGGATTGAAAGGAAAAACGATACGAACGATGAAATCTTTAATATTGTCACTTTCCGTCTAATTGTATTTTTCTAAAGTCAAGAATTATCGCAAGTTCGAACAAAATGTAAAAAGATATAGTTATTAATACGTATAATTTTTTATTTCAATTTTGTCTTCAGCATATCCTTACGAAACTCTTTTCGTTCGATAAAATGAAAGAAAGATTAAAATAGAAAAATTTGAATTTTAGAAAAATTGAACTGTTATAAAGGAACGTGTATGCCGAGGAACTTTAAAACACATCACTAGACACTGGTGGGCTTTTACGTACTTACGAGAAAGTTAAGTGCGTCAAAATGCGCATAATACGCAAAGATATTAAAAGTATCCAAAGTATAGCACTTATTGTAACATCCTGCGGCTGGAACAAATTCCTTTAATTGTGTTTATAAAATTAAAAATTTTCATAAATATCCTCAGTCTACATATTAGTAAACGCACTTATGAAAATTTCAGAGACTTTTCCACCGAATCCCTCGAGTATAACAAATGAAATCCTTTTTCGATCGATCGACACGAATAACGTTATACGACTCGACTTACTTCTCGCAGGTGGAAATGTTTTCAACGTTTGAAACGTCTCGCATATTTTTGCGTTGGAGAGAAAAAATATAATGAAAGAACGATAGGAAAGCAAAAAGTGATTGTATAGAACTGTACGTCAGGCTAATTGACAGAGGGGATCGCAGAGAGCATGCGACAGAATGTTAATTAACGCGAAGCAAGGGAAGTCTTTTCTGGATATCTCATTTATGAGAGAAAAACAGCGGGAAAAGGAAAAACACAGCGAACCGATGAAAAATAGCAAGTTAGTTCATTTACTGACAAATTTGGAAAAGTATTCGATAAAGTTATTCTACTTTATACAATCTTCCAATTTTTTCAAATAATTAAACGATTGAATAATGAAACAGATAAATGATCGTGTGATTTCTCGATAGAAAAGAAATCCAATAAAATTAGCGAAGAATGGTGGCAGAGAACGAAACTGTGTTTAACCAATGTCTGATCAGTGATCACTGAACTATATGTCTGACCTATATTATTTGATACCACTTAATTCCTCAAGCTATACATTCTACAACGTTTCCTAGACAGAACGTTAAATCTTTTCAACTTGTCTATTCTCCGTAAGTTACCTAAGCCTCTAAATGCTTGTGTCATATGGGGAAACATCATATGTATAAACATTATCGACAGATAAATACTCCATTCTATCCCAGTGCTATTTCTCTTGATACGTATCATTTCTTGGCCATTTAATGACGATGCATAAGCTGTTAAAGTAGATACAGTCGATTTCTAACGCTGGAGATTACGATCTAACAAAAAATGATCATACTTTTTGTCGTTGATGAATGCACACAATACGCAAAAATATAGAAAATACCCAAAGTACATTACCCTTTACGATACTTCACAGGTATTCACAATTTTCTACCTAAGTTTCAATTTGTACATTATATTTAGAAATATTCAGATTTGCGTAAATATCAGTCAAGTAGTAAATATAGAATCTCATAGTGACTAGTATCATGAAAGATTTGGTAAAGACAAAGTGCTGGAAGATGCAAGCCGCCGAGTATAAATTTCACGGACGTAATTCCTACGGTAATACTCGAGGTACCTTTACGCTAGAATTTCAAGCTCTTACCGATTAAATCGATGGTGGAAACAGCGGTTCGAAGGTCAACTGATAGGCAAACAAACGAAATTCGACGGAAGCCGCCCCCTTTTCGTTCGAGCGTTTGTTACACGTGGCCGAAGCTCCATTAATATATGCGGGAGCACAGAGTCCCAGCGAACCATCAATATTTGATCTGATTATATATCGGTTCTCGTCTTTATGTACTTACGGTCGTTACCTGGTGACGCTGTCTAACAGATTAATGGCCCGCAAGTACCGCGTATCCCATCAGCTGCGATCGAATACGATTCATCGAGGCGATCGCGGATCCAATTAAGAGAAATTGAGCGTCAAAAATGGACGAGCGTGAAAGCCAAGGCAAACACCATGGATCGATTTCACGTTTTGTATTATAAAATTGCCGATCATAACATTTGTCTTCTGATTACTTTTGTTATTTTCAATATTTTCCACGTTTCATCGTCAGTATTTTGTGGCTTGATTAAACTACATAACGCTCATGTTCGTGTGAGACACGGATACAGCTAACTCATCTTTTCTACTAAAACATCTTTAACACGTCTGTTTAATGAAAGATCATATTTTCATATTGATGAAGGCACTTGGTTTCTTTTAATTTTGTATCTCGTTTTTCGTATTTTATTGTACTGAAAACATAAAATACAATGTTAGAATTACGAAATAAAAAAACATACATTATTATATAGGTAAGAAACAACTGCAAGAACAATACGACAATTTCTAGAAATTTAATTACTTTATAGTAACCAAGTAATCAATATAAAATGGGCCACCTTCTACAAATTATTCTTTTTAATCATCTAAATTCTTCTTTTCAATCGTCTGTAACAATTATCTTCTCGCTGTTCGCTTGTAACTTCTCTGCTATCGCTAATTTCGTGTAAGATAACGATAAAAAAAGGGAGAAGAAGGAGGAGGGATGAAATGGATGCACGGAAACGGATGCGAATCTGTCTTACGTAATCTACCGTTTGAAAGTGGGTTGCACGGTTCACCGGACTTATTTTGCGACTCTCGAGTGGAAGCTTCTGTCTGATTTTCGTTTTACCGACTATCCGCACATATTCGTGTGCCCGTTTATATATTCGCGCAAAACAATGCCCGGTGCTGCGACTGGAAATGAAACTTATGCAACCGGAACCAAGTACATTCTACGTTTTTTTTAGACAGAATTTAGTTAAAGGCAAAACGCGTTGTAAGATACATCAAGTATAAAAGATTATTTCCTCTCTCTCATGCATGTAATGTGTACACGTACCTGTTCCACCCAGAGGTTCGTCGTCATGATTTGATTTTTGAGATTCTGCAAAGGAGCAAGAAGAATGATTCTCTTTTTTTTTGTTTCAAGTTTTTAAGTAGTATTTCTTGAAAAATAATAATATCATTCGATAACAGCAATGTCTAATGACAACGGTACACGAGCAACGTTTAAGAAGCACAAGGAATAATTCTCTTTTTCTCAAGTTTCTATCAGTTTTCGAGAAATGGAAATAGTATTTGATAACAGTGATGTTTAATATAAACCGTGAAACATTTAAGACGCACAAAGAATAACACCCTTCTTTTCTTTCAAAGTTTTTTAGGGTTTTTTGAAAAACAATGTTATCTGACAACAGTAATATTTAACGAAAACAGTGTAATATCTAAATAAAAATGTAATATCTCGGAAACGATAATATTTCCCGTTCATCTTTGTAATGAAATATATATTTTTATAAGTATAAATCGCTTATTTCTAACATGCTTATGTCTTTGAACCTAATTTAATGTTTCCTATTTCTCAACTATGTGAAAGGTGGACTTATCGCGTTTACTTCGTGTTACCTTCGTTTGCCAATTAATTTAAAGTGAAACTTACAACATCGATCAACTGCGAGAGTTTGAGCTTGATTTTAACGGTGAGGGCGTCTGTGACGTTGACCACTGGACGAACCAGCTTGTTGTAATTCGACAGGAGGTCGTCGTACAATCGTTTCGCATCTGGATTTCCTGAGCATCCTGAAACAAAATCGAGAAAAGGAATAAAAAATGACAGACAAATTGCAGACCAACCTGATCGATATATTGGAAAATCATTGGCAACTCGAGTTCCAAACGATTTTCGATAAAAGGCTAGGGGTGGTTTAACACTTTTTTGTAGAGAATGGCCGATTTATCTCTCACGCAGAAAGGCAAACAGACTACAATTTGGCTTTCGAACGGGCTGATACGAACAGTTCGATCGAGCAATGGAAAGGGGATGAACAATTTTGACCGCTTAATACGCGAAAGCCACGCAATTCTACTGGATGTTCCTGTTATTTTCGCGTCTTTCGAGGCTGTGATTTAAAACGTTTCGGTATTTAATCGTGGAGAATCGTTGAGTCAAATTTTATATCGATGCCGAAATCTCTGTTTAGGTAATTTGCATTCGCAATGCAAGTACCGATAATCGACCTTCACAATACTATTCTGATTTCTTTATTTTAATAAAGAAGCTTTTAATGAAGTAGTCATTTCTTTATTGCGCACTTATTTTTGTACGATAATTAATTATTAATTAATTAATTAATCGTTTGTGGTAAGACAAAGAAATAAATATTCAAGATATTTCTACTGACCCAGGCAATACGAAGTATACCGACAAACATTTGATAAACAGACTCTTTACTCACGTTGGATCTTCCCGTATCAAGTTTTGGGAAAACTGCATGTTACATGTATTTGTTGATATTTGTTCCGAATCCACATTCAAACGCCGCACTGTGCAATGTAATTAATATTCGAATACAACGATGGCGTCGAAGATACAGAGGATTCTGTAGGATCATGTATTTATTCCATACGTTAAACGCGATCCCTGCAACTGATTATAATTACGACCGATTAAGCCACAGGATAAAACGGACGCCAACGGCGATTTCGTTAGCGATCTTTGTTCAATGATACCATTAATTTTGTAATAGATTTCGTTGGCAGGTTTCTCTCCCTCTCCACCGTACATGTTATTTATCGTTTCCGAACATAATATTACCGATGTTTTACGAGTTCCCTGGAGCGATACCAGGATAGTTCATAATACGCGTCAACTGTATACGAACCAACGCTGGCTACAATTTCGGTTTTGAAGCGGTGCCAGAATATTTACGGTACACCTTGCACACGCTTGACGATCTTTGTGATTCGTGATGCATTGTTTTGCAATATTCCACGAACCGCTGTTCCACCGACAAGACGTTGTTTTTTCGTTTTATTTTAAAACGCGATAAAATTTCGTTTTGGACTTTTAATCCCTTAAGGTCCAAGTTTGCAATATTAGCAGATTAATCCGTGATATTAGTAGCTGGGTTTTATGAGTTTAACCATTAAATATAGACGCCCGTATCTTTGCTATTATCACAGAGATATAGTCTTTCAGGTTATTTAATAATTTCATTTATTAAATCACTGTATTATAAAAGGCTAAAATTCTTTAGGAAATTGCGAATAACGAAATGAAAATATAACTTTCATTTCGGAAAAGATCTTCCGATAAAATTTTATGGATAAAGGATTAAACAAAGGCGAGTTTTCCTATAATTTAGCTCTTAAGGGGTTCAAGGTAAAAACATATGAAATTTCTTCGAAAATATCGTACATATATATATATATATATATACTACATTTCAAGACGAGCGGAAGATTGAACTGGTTTGCAGAGAGAAACTCGCTCGTGATATGTATAAGCGTATTCGTGGAAATATCTCTGATAAGCGAGAAATGTGTTGCGAAATCTGAAAGATGCCTGGAAGGAATCGCGGACAGGTTGGAAGGAAATGTGAGAGAAGTTGATACGATATCTCGAAGGAATCGATCAGAAATCATCTACGCAACATCGCGCAGCACAACGAAATAAATTCGAACGATTAATCTGTGTCACATACGTAACAGATATCGCGCGTCGTTCGTATAAATGACTATTTTATTTTCAGCAATTATTTTTTACACAAACCGATAATCCTCTTCCCCGAGTAATATAAAATTGAAGAATTTCGCGTCTTTTTGTTAAGCTTTTGGCGAATTCGACGTTTATTAGGGATTATAGATAAAATTTCATCCTACGCGAATTTTATTCATATTATTTTTCAATATTGCGCTACTATATATATAATACTATCGCAATATTATTTGCAACCACTGCAGACAACGGCTTTTCATTTAATATCGGATAGTAATAATCCAACCCAATCTAAAGTAATAGTAAACATTTAATTGCATTTGTCTGATTTTATCGATTTTCTAAATATAATACCAAATATACCGAGGTGAAATTTCAGCCATGATACAATGATTAACGTGATAACGTGATTAATCAACAGCTTTTAAGGGCTAAAATAGCATTGCAAACTCGGCGAAGTCGTGTACGGTGTATTCGTAAATAATATATTCACGATGACGTTTCCATTTGAACGAAATCACGAGTTTCGACCGTCACGTAATACGTTGGATCAGAGATGTAATGATAACCTGTAGCACGAACAGATGGCTATCGATTCGATCGCAATCTTTCGTGAGTAATCGGTTAACTAGCCGGAAATTACGTGCGCCTCGAACGTGCCCGACTTGGTTTTCGAGGAAGCGGATGCAAGCTGCATGAATCGCGGGCCTGCGTTGGACTTACACGAATGAATTCAACGTTTCAATCGTCCGTCTGTTTTAAAAGCTCCAAATAAAACTACTCCAACATCGAAATATTCTTACCACTCTTTACCTACGATAAAACGTAGTAAAAGAAATCTCCATTTTTGTTACTCGAAAAATAATTAAAATTGTAATATGATAGTAATTAAATAAGTAGTAATTTAAATATCTTTTAAAGCATCCTGGTATAATTAAATAATAATTTCAACGTCGAAAACTTTAACGCTACATAATACTTTCGTTAGTTTTAAAGCTTCATCGATAGCGGGACGAGTGAAATCTGCCTTTTTACAATCTGTTCGACGAGTCTTTCGGACATGAACGACGTGGAAACGGAACGAAGAAGCATTCGTTATCGACATCGCGACGATTAATAAAAATTTGTTCTGTCCCTTTAGAGATAGATTTTGACTATGGTTTAAACGTTAATGGAATCAAACGGACACAGTAGTTTTTCTCATCTCCGACGATCACAGCGGAGACAGAAGAGCTGGAACACTGCTGGGGATTTTGACTGGAAGCACAAAGCCTTTGGTGGTTGGCCAATTGGAAGAGAGACTGTCAGTCGTGACCGATTACTCTTATCTCTCTGCTGGTTTCTGTTTCTCGTTGAAGGTTTTTTAAAAGCCTGTTCGATAACCGTATCCTAAAACGGCGTTTTAGCTTGTCAATTATTGCGATTCGAAGCTTGATCTTTGCCAAAGTAAATATATAGATACCGATGTTTAATGTACAGGAAGACGTAAGTTTATGTGTTGAACCTTTTCTAAGAAGATATACCTGCATACTAATTTAATGTATCATGCGACTACTCTCTGTTGGCAAGGAAATCAATCGTGACTATAGCATTTACGCGATATATAATTGACTATAATTTAGAAACATGTAAAACGTCCATGCGCGAGGTACGATTAAAAGTCTCTTCCTCCTTTCGTTTTTCCTTTTTATTTCTTACTGTACTTTTATAGTTTACTTTCCATCTCTCTGCTACCTCCTTCTTCCCATCTTTCCCTCCTTTTTCTTTCTCTTCCCTTCTTCCTCACTCTCCACTTCGTTGTAATCGTCTCCTCTCTCTTCCTTTCTCCAATCCCAAGTGATCATCAGATACTCTATTCATCTTGAAACAACCTTCAGCGGTTTAGCGGATGAAGTTTCGTTAGCAGACTATCCCAAAGACCATCGAGAGATTTAGGTCGCAGTCCGGAACCAACCAGAAGTTGGGTATTTGTGATCGAACATCTTCCGAAAGCTCTCCGGCAGCCTGCACGATTATCCACAATGGAGTTGTACGTTCGTTCAACTCCGATGCCGGGGATCGAGTTTAATCGTCGCAATCGTCGAGCAGAGCGGACGAAGCTAAAAAGGAAACGAAACGAAAGGAAGTACCGGTATCGGTCGTCGAATCAACGTCCGTGAAATTGTTGCTGCCTAGACGACGAGCAATAAGAACTAGCACTGTATTACCGACGCGATATTGCGTTTCGCGCGAGACGGAATTGCTCGATAGGCCGGATGTATCGAGAAATATAGAGGCCTGCGCGAGGTGGATGTTTAAAAGATACTCCGGTCGCGGCTCGAGTACCCACTTATCAGGCTGTTTATTTCCTGGGGAAAAAAACGCCGGCAACTTTCCCAGCTGAGATTTTCAACGAGAGAACGCCGCAGTTCCTGGTCGACGATTAGATCGATACGAGACAAAGGAGAACGAGCCGAGTTACCGATACGCTACGGTGAAGTGGGTTTCTCTACGTTTCGTATTCTTGTTCGATAAAATTCCCATATTATTGTGTGTTTTTTTCTGTCTCGTGCTTTGTCTTTTTCTATTTCGATCATCCATTGGCGACCTTATCGAACCGAACTTTACATCTCGTCCCGTATCCGCTTTCAACGATCGAACGAAGAAAAAAAGCACGTTTATCTAACGTTTATTTATCGATGAATATTCAACTCGAAAACATCCGTCATACGTGGAACAATATTTGCGAAAGGACTCGACTTGTGCATCTTTACGCGGAATAAAAACGGCTGTTGACAGAAATGGTAGTAACGGAGAAAGCAATAAAATGTTCTTACCAGAAGCGTAAAAATTGATTAGCGGGAGAATTCTTAGTAGGAATTCAGCTAGTTTGATATAATGGGTCCTTTCAGCTAGTTTGATATAATGGGTCCTTCAGAAATTAATGCATGGCAAATGTAGGTTTATTTGAAAACCGTTCAAATACTAGAAGTCATCTAGAGTTGCCAGTTAAATCCGGGGAAATAAGAATAGGCACTTAGCCGCGTGAGTATTAGGAAACCTATCTAGTTCAATAAGTAGTACAAGTCAACGCGTGGTCAGACAAACGGTATATAAGTTCCAAGTAAACCGACTAAGTAGAATGGGATAGTGTTTGCTCGGGCAGCCCGTGCTTACACAGTTGAGTGGAATGAGTATGTGATTGTTCGGACAGATAGAGCAAGATTAGTTTCTTCAATGACAAGGGTAAATATAATTTAATCGCCAACTAAACGGGCAGAGATAATACTTTACATATAACTTGCCAAGATACCGAGGATTAAACAGAATTTAACTCGATACGCATTCTCGATTTTCAGTATTCCAACGACGTTCAACATTCTCCAGTATCTTCTATAGCGAGAACAATAGATTCTACGTTTCGTCTGTTTCTTATCGAATTAATTACGCGAAATCTGTGCCGACGATCATGAACAGGACATCAATTCCCACAAACGGAACATCGGTCGAACACCTGTATCACCGCCGCATTACAATACTGGTTCAACACGAACCGCATATTAAGCGCCTGTATCAGGATCTATACGGGTACGATGTTACGCACCTGTGTAGATGCGCACCACGTCTCACAAGCGTCGCGGAAACTTCGAACCGGCCGTAACTGCCGCGCTTAATTCGCCTCGTAACTTTTTCTTCTCGTGTCTAGCATCGTTTCCAAGTTATAGCTTGTTCCAGTTTCCCGTTAGATGCTCTCTATTTCTAACGCAGACGCGAAGGAACAGTCGACCCTAGAAGCGTATCCTGACGAGCCGAATAGTTTAACAGAGATGAATATAAATTTCGTTCACATACAGCAGATTCGAACAATCTGAAACGGCATAAAACCAGACACGGCGTTAACATTGAAGTGCCGCGTGGAAAACACGATGAAATTTTTCAAGGACCTACACTGCGACTCGTTTACACGAAAATTCAATTGTTTCTCATCAAATTCAGTTATCTACTAGATAACTGAAAGGACTTAAATTTTGCGTAAGACGAGCGCGACACCAGAAATTTCGTAGATCCTTTTCGAGAAATATAATGAACATTCGCGTGCTTTTTCGCGAAGCGGTCAAACCGTTCGTTAACTATCGCTGGAAAAATGACTGGACGTTGATAGTTGCCATTGTTAGCGCGTCGTAAAGCATTTACATGCGAATGGGAGCCAAGTGAGTAAGGTTGATGCATATGCAGCAGACGTCGTATCTTATTCCTACGATAGTTATTCGTCGCCGGTTATATTTGGCGGTTTATTGTCTAGAGATGATAGGCTTCGCGCCTCGCAGGGTCCGGACTTCACAATGGAATAACGTGGCCCGGTTCGACGAATTCTATGGCCGATCCGTAGCCTTATCAGATCGAATACAGTAGATTTGAATTTTGAATTATGCTATTTCGATCTTGAACGTTTGAACGTGAAGTTATTAGCCTTGAAATTGAAACTTGGAACTTGAAATTAAAAATTTCCAATATCTGAAGTCGAAACTGTTTCAATGTTCGAATTCCTTGAAGCTTGTAATTTTTGATATCTGAAATTTACAGTTTGGTATGTATAAGTTCCGATTGTTCGATAAAATCTGAAATTTTCAGTTGATGACGCACGCTTTCCACAAACAACGCGTCCCCTCGTATTTTAATAGAGAAACGGTGTACCTCGAGACACTGAATTATTTATGTCTGCCGTATTTCTACAATTCGATGGGGCCCATAAACTGCGGCTGAACGTCAACGTCCATTTCGACTTTGTCCGCTAACATAATAGCCGCGAACGGCGAAACGCGAGTACCTTATTGTTGGGTAGATTTATTGAACTTACCTGATATGAGCACCAACACTATCCACATGATCCCCACCAGGCTCTTCATCATGTCATTGTGTCACGTCCAACTCATTTCTTCTCGCCTTCGTGCTCTCCGGACCCTTCAGTTCTAGCACTGAAACAGGGAGAACGTTGTTCGATTGAGTGCAACCATGTGCCTTGAATAAGCATTTGCAATTAGCGTTAGAACACGTTCTCTCTCGATTTATGACCACAATTCGCAAATCAATACGTCACTATCAATTTTTCGCCCGATAATTTGTTTATCCTTTCAACGGGTTTCTTCTCTGCGAATCACATTTTACGCTTGATCTCTAGACAAATTGAAATTTCGAAGCGAGGTACAAGTAACAAGTGCGATTCTAATGCTAAATTTGAAAGCTTAAAAGAGATACATTATTCGCGTGTGTTATCAAAAAACTTTCGATAGAAATTTGAAGTTTCAAGTCATGTTACTTTACTATATTTGTATAACTATTTTCAAGCGATACAATTTCTTTTCTCATCGGTTTAATTCTCCTTAGCGAACAAGTATTACAGCATATTTTCTTTTTTGCAAAAACGTCTCTTAACGAACGAAAAGATATCCTCTATAATCGTTCTGTGTAATAATGTAATTGTCCTTCCGTGTCTTTTTAAATTAAAAAAGCAGAGAACATGATTGAATTCTGGGTTATTTAATACCTTGTGGAAATAATTTATTTATCCATAAATCACTCCACAACACGTCGCAATACCTCTATTAAAAATATATTACGCCATACTGAATCAAAATTAAATAACTCGTCTTTATCAATCATTTATACTACGGCGAATTCCAATTAAGGAAAGAAACGAGTTAGCTGACAGGTTGAGCCGATGTTTTTAGCAAGTACGTTTATTCCAATTTTCCTTGCAGGAATTTACGCCGGTCATAAGGCTGGTGATTACGTGATTTCGGATTCCTAGCTGAAATTTTCGCGTCGGATCTCGTAAATCTCTCTTAGTTAGGCGAGCGGAAACGCGATGGCGTATCTCTTGAAATATCGTTGAATCTGCAACTCGGATACATAAGCAGCTTCTCTCCTCCCCCAGGGCTGCCAACCGTTGTACATTCCCGTCGAAACTTTAAAACTGAACTGGAAATCTCGAGACCCGGATTTTTGTGGATTTTTCTCGATCGAATGTGCATGCTAGGAAGGAAGCAAGCAAGAAAGGAGGAAAGGAAGAATGCAAAAGTGATGTATCCGGTTGAAACGTTGAAGAAAGCCAGCTCGTATCTATGCGGGAACGCGAGAGCGCGATCGAAGAATTCAAGTCGATCGTAAAATGAAAAATGATTTTATACCGCTGAAAGATAGAGATTGAAATTGTCTTTCGAGTGTTCATCCACGTTGTTCGCTGTTGCGGATCGTATTAGAATATTTATTAGGTGGAGGGAATAAAAGCCACGTAAAACATGGAGTAAACGGGAGTTTTCTTTGCGGAAAATGTTCATCGTTCGCGTAATGTATACTGTGTAACGAATGGTTTTTATAATTCAGAATTTCGAAAATACTGTAAACCGTTAAACTTTTAACACGTTACAGGTAAAAGACAAGATTGCACAGTGACGAGCATATACATGTGTATGTGTAATTGGGAAATGCATATCAAGTTATTTGATAATTCCATTATGGAAAACATTATTTTTATTTTTTCTGATAATGTAGGATTTAAAAATACATTTGCAATTTGAAACACTGTAAACGTAGAACGACTATCAAGTTCTTATTTCCAATAATGATTACTATGATCACACTGAACTAGATACGACTGAGCTATATTAAATTAAGTTAAATTTGATACAAAGATTATCTCTATTTATATGATCGTCACTTTAAATTTTGATTTGTCGATTAAAAATATTAGAACATTTTTAGGACATCCAGTACAAATTGTACGTTTCCCGTCGCTCATATTCTCTAATTATTTCATCATAAATTTGTTATTTCACCGGTTCAATATTGGACCTATAATATAAATAAAATAATATACAAAATCAAATAAAATAATTCTTAAAATAAAACTCCCAATATCCCAATAAATATAACGAACGCGTATGCAAATACGCATAGCCAGCTGAATATACGTGCTGATAAAATCTACCCCAAACATATAACTCTCGCTTCTGATAATATAATAATTTATAAGATAATATAACACAGTATCGTATCGGTAATTCCCAATTCGCGTAAATATACAAAAATATATAGCATAAACGAACTGCTTCTAGGTCAGTCATCTTCGAGATATCTCCAATTTCTACATCACGAATTTCGTTCGAAAAATCAAAGAGAAAAGAATAGTAATCGATTTCCAGAGGCGGTAAAATTCGCGAACGAACGGGCACGTAATCGGTAATCGGTTCGCCCGATCCGTTCCAAGCTGCCGCATCGTTCCGCGCCACGTGGACCGCAGAACTGCGGCTGCAGCTCGGTGCGTTCTGCACGGCCGCAGACTGCTATAGCGCTAATACGGTACAAGGTGAATCGCAGAGAGTCCTGCTACTGAATTTGTTGCCCACCGAGCCTACACATTTTTTCCCGCTTATATTCACTTATGTAACATTGCATTTGCAGATCGTATTGTTGCACCTTGGTAATTATTAATCCTCTCGGTAGAGTTGGCTGATATCGTAACACGTACGGCTTAATAGTTTTTTCACTTTTCTTTCATTTCTTGGTAAACGTGTGCGACGATAACGATCGATTCTTATTTATATAGATATCGACGATTCTTTATTGCATCTGGATATTTGTCGGTAATGGGTCGCTTTTTGAGGAATACAATTTATCGACACAGATGGATATAAATTTGATAGTATATTTTCTCGATTAGGTGTCCATGCAAGTAATAAAGTACACTTTTTATCCTTTGTTGGTAGTTGTTAATAATGATCGTATCTTATAGGAGATGTGATTGATGTTGATCTAGAATCGAATAGTACCTTATCTTTAGTAGGTTTGTGCAAAAATAATAATTGCCCTATATTGAAGATGTTCCTTTTTTGGCTAAGTAGACTTTTTTACGATGTAATCTTCCTTGTTTAAATGTTTAAATACTGTAAACATTATAGAGTTTTAACCGATCGCTGCATATAACAAGAACTGGCCATATCAAAGAACATCATAGCGGAAGAAATTGTACCAATGGAACGAGATAAGAAAATGAAATACTTCTTAAGGCTGTGAACAAGATTTGGACCTCGTCTTCTTAAAAACCTATCGAATCTTTCGTTGCCACGTCTTTCTATTTATTTTCCTCCATCGTTACGTTCTCCCTAGAAACGAAAGACAGAAAGGGATCTGCATAGCAGAGATTTTCGTTGGAATCAGAACGAAACATGGACGATTCGTTCGCGTATGTTAAAAAGCAGGATAGATTTCATCTTTGCGTGCACGTAATCGTCTTCTTTGATCTTCTTTCGCGCGATAAACGCGAACGGCCGCGTTTCTCCGTCCGAGAAACGTTTCTTTAATGCAGATATTGCGACCTTAATTTCTGGATAGTTTCTCCCGGACTGCATATTATTTCTACTCGACGTTTTGTACGGATTCGGACTTTTAATACTAGAGGGTAATCTAGCACGGCAAAGAAAAACAACAGCGGAATATGAGGCTCGTGCGCGTGGATCTGCTCGTTCCGTTTAATCCTTTCGTTATGGGAGGCGATTATGGTTACGAGCTGTTAAGCTTGTGTTCGCTTTATGTTGAAAACCGCTGGGAATTCTCTGTTTGTCCGACGAAAGCCGTTGATGGTAATTGTTCGTTGCGAAATGATCCCCATAAAGTAACTAAAAGTGGCTAGTTGCAGAGGACACGTAGCACTACTGTTAACGGTTGTAATCTTTACCTGTGAGTGGTTCCTCTGCTGTGGCAAAAGTTTACAGCTTCTGTCTATTAAGACCGCTACCATCAAACAGGATTTATTTATTTTATTACAGGATGCTCGTAATACGTACCACGTTAAAAACTTCCTTTCCCGTTACCATTATTCTGATAAATATACAGCGACGAGTATATGAATAAAGTTGTCATATCGAATCTAACTTAATTTAGTTTGCAATTTTTTCTCGAAATAAAACTTCCCAAGTAATTACAGATTTATAGTGCTTCGAAAGAAGATGTCCATTTGAGAGTAGAACTATCGCTCTCGATAGTATCTCCCGCGAATGGATACTGCACTGAGAGATAGCCGAGAGCGACTATCCAAGCCGCTATCGGATCGGATCGGATAGTCACTTTCAAGGCAGTGTCCACTTGCGAGAAATATTATCGAGAGCAACTTGCGATGGAGACCTAGCTTAAAGGACAAATGTGCTTTTTTAAATCCTATATCTATGATAGAACACGGAGATAGAAATGCAATTACGCGTAGAACTCCCTTTATTCGAATTTGTTGGAAGACAGGCAGTTTATGCAATTCAAAGTTCATATAATAGGAATTCATTGATTTTCTCTATTATCTCTTGTTTGTCGTTCGGACACAATAGGACGTGATAGCTCACACTCGGGTAAATGTATTTAATCAGCAAATGTTCATTAACATCGTCACTAACTAAAATTTCGTTACAATAAATGGAGTTCCATTGTGGTTGAATTTTTTCAACCTTCTTTCGTCCCTCGTTGCATATATTTCTCTATAATCCTTCCTACACCACTCCAAAAGTTTTTACTCTTGTACCACCCAGTACGTCTGCTGGTGAAATAGCTCTGATTTCGAATGATTTAACGCGAGATTACCCAGACATTGGGAAGAGTAAGAATTGCCAAGAAATTGCCAGGTAGCGTCGGCAGAGCATTCGGCTGGCGGGAGTGGTCGGCGCGTAATTTCGCGCGAGCAGCTTACCTGGTTAAAGGGTTGAGGCTCTCGTCACGCGTGGCTGACGAGACTGGAGCGAACGTAGCCAGATAATTAGCCAGTCTCGAGGCACGAGCGAGAACCACCCCGACAGAGACGAGTTCGATCGATCGTACTTCGTAGAACTAACTTTCGGTCTGGAAATAAAAGCCGAACAGTAGAAGTCTCGTCGAGTGGATTCGTCGTCTCGACGCGATTCGCTCGAGCGAACGATGACACGGCCGCGTTGCGACACGATTAACCCCTCGAATCGACGTTTCCAAGCAAAGGTATTCGAGGAGAAACAATGGTCGATGAATTTTAGGGAAATTGTTCTGGAAAATCTCCGTTTTCTCTTCTTGTTGATTATGCGGTGTTTTTGTGTTTTGCGATTTCGAAGAGAACGAGGCGTCTAGCTGTAGGTGTTTAGCTGTTTTCTCCTTTATTCTGTTTTACCATTGCATTTGTACTATACAGGATGTTTATAGTAATTGGCAGTTTCTGTTAGTTTTATTAAAACGGGCATTCTTAATTAAGCTCGGTCTAATTTGTTAGAAACAAATGGAAAGCTAGTTATAGTCTCTTTGCTTTCTGTCTTCTACCGAGTTATCTAGAAATACTGTTCTTGCATAGTGTTCTGGTAATTCCTTGGTAGAAGTGTATGGAACACCGTGAAATTTATTTGCAATAAAAATATTCAGTCTTAACGCAGGTACGTTCGTATCAAGACGAACAGCTTAAAACGACGGAAATTTTCACGATGACCCGCTAATAATAAAAACTATTTAATTCTTCTCGTCTTCGTTCTCTTTATCTCAATCTTTATTTATTTTCTAATCAGTCTATTAGTAACAACGAATCTATTTGAAAACCAGAAGAAATATCCAACTTCTAAAACAAATTCACGATACAATGATTAAAGAGAACCTATCAATTTTTTCAGCAAATCACAGTTTCCCTTAATGATCGGTTAAAGATCGTACAAACGAAATCCTGGAATTAGAACGATTAACCTTCATAAATTCTCTGATAATTAATTTGTCCCGGATCAGAAGGTTCTTCCTTAATTTCCTAGTTATAAGCGAGTTGCTGGAACGGCACTCGTGCTCAACCGCGGCTACGTCGATCTCGAATATTCGAGATCCATTCAGTTAAAAGCGTTTTCTGTCCGCGCTATTAACTCGTTCACACAACGATTCACAGATCCGATTCAACGGCGTCGTTGCACCTTTGTATCTCGTGGCGATGAATGCGTTTCGACGCTGAGAATCGCGGGCAACTTGTTGCTGAATAAATTCACCGGCTTGCTTCATTAATTTTAATACGCTGTTTGCGGGTCAGATTACCTTTTTTATACGCCTCTGCTCATTTTCATCGCTCGGATATCCATTCATTGCGCGGCGACAATGTTCGAAACTCTGGAAACTTTAACTTTTCCACCTTGATTCTTCCCCTTGGCTCCTCAAGGAAGATCTCGTAACCGGAATTAGCAACAGCTTTAACCGAACGAGACGAAATCATAGCTTACTTGACAAATCAGTAAATGAAACCTGTCTGTGCACTTAATTTCTCTCTCTCTCTCTTTTTCTCTCTAAATTAAAATCTATCAAAAGAGCTATTTTACTTTCGTAAAAAAAAAAAAACGATCATTTTCAAACAATATTAACCAATCGATAAGATAGGCTGAAATTCAAACACGAGTCTGCTATATAAACTCGTGGATACGGCTCGAAATCCCATTAGTCAGCGATGAAATAAGATTTATGAATTTAATAATGGCCACGCATCGTCACCGGGGAACAATTAAACGCGGCACAATTGTGCAGCCGCATTACGGTTAAATGTTACGATTATTCTACGAACGAACGATAGAAAAGAAAAGGATATAAAAAAGAAGAGAGAGAAAATGTGTGGAAGGTAGTTAAATTCATAGAGTGAGCGAGCTATCACGTGTTACCCTTGTTAAAACGTGAATTTCGCGGAGCTGCCGACTTTTCGTGTCAGACACTTCGATGAAATTTCCGCGAGCCAAGCGAATTTTAATACCTTCGATTTCTATCGAACTTCCGCTTCCTGGTTTCATTGATAACATCAGAGAAGCTGAGCTTCGCGAGTCTGGTGAATCGTTGACCAAAAGTTAGACCATTTTCAACGGGTTAAATCTACAGTCGTGGAACGAATCGATAAATCGCAATGTTTGAGAGCCTAGTGGCTTTATCGGAGATCTCGGTATATATTAAAATTAGCAACGTTACTGTTTAACTTGCACTGTGCTACTCGTTTCCTAGGTATAGCTTTAATTAAAAAAGAAAAAAAAATAAAAATTGCAAAAGATGAGATATTATCGCAGAAATGTTTTACTATTCACAATCGATTCCTGTTGCACGATTAAAATAATATGTAATATTATAAATATTATTATGAGATAAATTAATATCACATAATAATAGGTTCTCCAATATAGCACAAATTATCAACATTAACAAATTCTATTTCACACAAAGACAAGTCTAACAACGATAACAATTGAAACTCGCCAACTCAAAAATACATTTTAATCGCTGTTCGTGTTTTCGCCGCGAAACCTCATAATATCGTTGTTATGGCATCCTAAATGACGATCGATAACACGTTTTTCGTCCGACGTGTTTCCAACGAGATTCGAGAGAACGTAACGCCGCGCCAGGGCTGAAAAGCATGGCTCGCTCGGCGAGCAGCTTGTAATCACGACTAAACTGAGTATCGACAAGTTGCGGTCGATAACCCTTTTTTCTCTCTCTTTCCACCTCTCTCTTTTTGTTCCCTTGGACACTGATGGATGAAGGGCTTAGGACCTGGGCAATAAATCATCGTGGATCGGCCGATGAATCGACCATCTCGATGATAAGACGATCGGTCGATCCGCGTTTTCCTCGATTGTCATACAAATTGAGCTTCGTGTATACGGCATAGCAATCGAGGGATTATATTTGAAATACGGGCAGGATTTTATGTTTCTTTTATATTAGGTCGCTGTATAAGTTCAGTCTGTCAGAGTACATCTACGAATTTGATATATAGATCGCGGAATTTTATGCGTTTACGACAAAATTGAAAGATGTAAAAATGCATAGAATGCATGGAACATGCAGGAACAAAGTATAGTTACGATGTTTATAATATTTAGTGAGCGAAACAATTCTCAGCGCTGGTTCTATCCGTTTAGTAGATATTTGTAAAAATTGAAATTATAAGATTGCCATTCTGCTTACACGAAGAAAGAACTTACGCAGTTGGTATTTTCTTCGGCTAAACTGCAGCGTAGACGAAGATCGGTGATTTTGACGGATATTCTTTTAACGTGCGATTACAAATTCTTCGCGATTCGAGAAATACGCGAATTATGCGAACCAGTAAAAGGGAAGAATAGTGATCGATCTTGATTGGATAAGTTTCTTCATTAAAGATACTGGTTTTTGAACCAGTAAATTCGAAGAAAAGTTAAGTGATCGATCGTCGATTTGTCGATACTCGATTAGTTTTCACGTTCTTCACGGACGGATAATTAAATGGCAATGTGATTAAACTGCAGAATCTTAATTAAATAGCAGTATTATTGGAAAATGGAAAAGAATGCAAAAGATCTGCCAATATGTTATCGACGATTATTTTTCATAGAAAAATTTCGGCGAATACTATCGCTTTGTTCATTGCATTTACAGATATTCGGTTTATTCTATTTGTTCCTTTATATTTCCTGTTTGCTTATTCATATTCTCGATTTCCTGTTTACTTCACTACCTTGTTGTTCAACTTATTTTTAATTTTAAGTCTCCCAGAATATCTTTCCGTAGGAAGCGCCCTAATTCTTTTCTGCGCGCCGATATTTCCTTCGTCCCCTCGCCAAAAACGTAAAACCTTTCTTCAAAGCATCATTCCGCAACACGTCCGCGAACGGCAACAGCCACTTCGCCGAGCCTCGTTGAATTTGTAACATATCACCGCGCCAATTCCTCCTCTCACAGATTTTAAGCCGCGCGGTTTACCTTTCTCCCCAATGGAAAATCCAATTTTACGAAAACAAGTGGAAGATAAGTGGTGGGTAAGGCCACTCCGTCAGCGACAAAAACGCATCGAGTCGAAAGACGAAATTCAACGGGAGGAGATAAAACCTAAATTGTAAGAAGAAGAAGAAGAAGAGTGAGAAAGGGTTAGAGGGGAAGAATGTTTACGCTGGAGCGAGAACTGGCAGAAATTTCAGATTCAAGAGGATACGAGTGCCGGTGGAACGGATGATAATTAATTTTCCATGAGGTAAATGGATGCGGTACGTGTTCCTATGCCGTCTGCCTCCGGCCATGATGGATATCTGCATACTGCATAAACCAGCTTTTCTCGAACGTGGTGAGCTGTTTACAGAGGCTGCGGCTTGTAGGCTGCAAGCTCGCCTGTTAAATACGGTTAACCGAATGCAACCGAAGAAAGAAATATTTTGAGATATTCTATTCGCAATATTTTGGATCACTGACGATTATATTGCGATTAGAAGTCGAAACGCGATCCTCGAATTTACGAAAGAATCTCGAAGAAGCGTTTAATTTTTCTCCTTTTGCCCTAAGGAGTATCTACTTTGTTCGGAAATGTTAACCGATCTTTTTCAGTAAGTTAAATGATTTTTCCTCGACCGATGAATGGACCTAAAGTCTAAACGCAAAGCCAGTTCGATTATTTTTACTTGAAACTTTTCGAGCTTCCATGGGTTTCAAGGTTTCGAGGTTTCGATTGCTTCATCCCTTGTTACGATGCATTACGGAGGCAAACACGTAATCGTTTTGTACAAAATCAAAATTTCGCTGGAAATTTCGGGAGATAAGTGGTGGAAGTTGCGAGAATTTGAGGACTTTTATAAGGAATGTGTTTGAAGGCAGAGAAAATTGGAGTCGTTGCGAGATATTTTGTTTCGCGACGTGAGCGCTAACAGAGGCAGATAAACCAAATGAATTTACGAGACTCGGCGTCGTAATTCCAACACAGCATAGAAAAATATGAACGATAAATTTTTATTTAGCAAGCGTTTTTTTTCAGGTTGCTAAAGGTTACGTGTTTTAGGGGATGATGTTTTCGTTAAACAAGTTTAATTCTATGTTTGTAGGAAACAAAAATTGAAAAAAGCGGACATGAAAATAGTGTAAATAGAATTAAGCGGGATATTGTGCTGTAATTTTAGTCTTCGTTTTCTCAGATTCGCTGAGAACGCGAATAAAAGTTCATTATTCTATATCTATTCTCAATTAATTTTAATCTCGACATATTTTATCACGCGAGCCTTCGATCTCACAAATTCTTAAATACCAACAACTTCACTGATTTGTTAGTTTTTATCTTACTAATAAAATTACATCGATAAAATTATAGAATTCAGACTCAAGATCGAACAACATCCAGCGTTTCTGCAAAAATCAGTTGACGAGAGGAACGAAGAGATGGAAGGAGGGAAGGAAGAATAAGGAAAAACGGAACCTAAAGTAAGTAGAAGACATCGCGACTGTGAAAATTGTTCGAAACGGGAACAAAACCAGTGGATTCTGCCGCGAGTCTACTTTATTCACAGATAATTGAATATCAGTAGGGGTGGAGGCGTGAGAGGGTGAAATTCTGTGGGAATCCCAACGTATCGGCCTATACAGGCAACCGATCGAGGCCGATTCCACGAGAGAAAGCTCTTCTCGGTGGAATCAATTCAACTGCCGGCTGGTTCGGCTCATGGAAAATTAAATATCAACGTTCGGGTGTCTCGATCCTTTCGCAACCCTCGCAAATTTCTTCGATTTCAGTCCACCGATAACGTCGACGGCTACCCTGAAGCGCTTTGAACCCTTCGTTTCTCGACTCGACTTTACCGGATGGATTTTTGGCGAAGATAATAGTACAAAGGGATTGAAGAAGAAAGAAAGAAAGAAAGAAAGAAAGAAAGAAAGAAAGAGTGTGATATCGTAGACTGATTGCTGTTTTTTCTTGTTCGATGGTAAAAAGGTATCCCTAATGAATTTAGATGATATTTCTTCCCTGCAGTTTGATGGATTCACGACGGAAACTTGCTTCGTCTTTGTAAATCTGAAGTTTCGTTTTGGTAGATTGATCGAGTGGTAAAATGTTACATCTAATTGATCATGGACAATGTCTTATTATTATTATCATTTTCCGGATTAGTGTTTTTGCAGATCGATTGAGTGGTTATTTATGATGGTTGTGGACAATCTGTTATTATTAACCCTTGGGTTTGATGAATTTGTTTATCTATATCGATCGAGTGGTAAAATGTTATCTATAATGATTATGGACAATTTATTATTACCATTGTCTGTTGGTTTGATGGATTCGGCTTCGTGAATATAAGATTTAATTGTGCATGGAAGAAGGACTTCTACATAATTTCAATTTCTCAGTTTCTCGATTTCGAACGAGAATGGTACTGAAAGTGCCCGATGGAATTATCGTGGATGATTCAATCCCTCGTTTGTAGTCTATTGAATCTTCTCGAGTTCCGCGAAGTTTCTTTGGTTTCTTGGAAGAAGCGTGTTTTTCTTCAACAATGCCCCGCCTGATTTTCAACAAAGATAACATCCAGAGTAATTATCGATATCCTCGAACTTCTACGAAAGAAGTTTCCTTATTTTTCCTTTTTTTATACGTCTTCAAACTCTCGAATTTTCTCGACTGATCGTCAAACCCGTTACAGATCATACTGATGGATCATAGATCATAGCACGCCTGAATAACAGAACTGATACATTTGCATGAAAATTGAGCTCCGTTATTAAGGGTCGTTATCGTCAACCCATCAGTTTGTTTCTGCTTCTTCGTGCTAAAAGATTGAATGCTTCTTGTGATTTCAAATAGAAGAAGAGTTGATGGAAGATTACCTTCATTTACAACGAGGAAACTTTCCTAAATGATTAGTGGATTCTTCCTCGGCTGATCATTAATATAATTTGCTCAATGAACGAATCGGAGGCGTTTTTGTCGGTGAGATATAAATCATTAACAGAAATTCAGAAAATTGTAGATACAAATCAAGGAAAATATCTCTAAAAGTTTTACTCTACAGATTTTACGCGAGGTTCGATGATTTTACAGTCGACTATGGTTACGGTGGCTTAGCAGGAAATTTAAAAGAGTAAGCAAGCAGTAAAGTAGGTTTTTTCTTAGATGCAATAGGATAGAAATATCTTCCTAACATTGCAGTTGAGAAGTTTAATCTCAAAGGTGTTAAGGAATTCGCAAATTTTAATTTCGCATTGCTATATATATCCCGAATGGAAGACCATAAAAGAAAATACGTACATAATAACATTGATCTCTTTGCATCTTTCCATTAGAAATTTAAATGACTTATTACGAAACTCGACATGTATGTCAATGTATGTACTTGACTGTACATTTCATTTAGAAAAATAAAATCGACATCTTCGGATATCCTTTACATCTCTATCTGTCGTCATCACGTTCTGTCTCTTCCAAAACCATTCAACCTCTGTAAATGTTTCTTTCTGTTTGCTATTTGAATAATGTTTCTGAATAAAAAAGATCACGACGTAGCTATGCGATTTATCCATCAAAATTTGACCAATGTAATACACCGACCGATAAAATATTCGACATTGTCAGAGCCGATAAATTTCTATAAGGATTGAAATCAAAGTTTCACGATTAAAGATCCGGTCATAAATATGTAATGCATCGATAACCAATTCTCCAATGTGAGAGAAAGCTAAAACAAATTATGAAAGCCCTGGTGACAGAGTCAAAGACAGAGAATCGGATGATAAACATTCCGGATGAATTCAGCACAGTTAAAAGTTTAAGTTCGACAAGTTTTCGCCATCCAGGATGAGCAGTTGCATGACTTGTGATCAAGTCTAGTAGTCCTTCGACAGTTTCATCCTCATTGGAAACGTCAGTATACACATTCTACTTGAAAGACGTGGCACGCGTGTTCCAAGATATTCGAGGAGAGGGATACGGTGGCAAACTTCCAAGGAAAACACGTCCTGGTCGCATGTGTGTCACGCAGAATGCAAAAGGATCGGCCGACTGCATCAAAATGCTACTATCCAGTGGTGCAGAAACCTGTTCAACCATAGCGGATGCGATAACGACGATTCGGCGATACAAGAAAATCCAGTTTTGCAATTCGCAGATCAAGTTTGTTCGACGAGCGGGTTGAAATGCTGTTCAGAGTAGCAGTGGAGAGTATGTTCTTTTCGAATAGCGGCTAGAAATCGATGTTTTGACATCGTTTCATAGTATAGAAAGCAGATACAGCGAGTGGTATTCAAGCAATTTTTAGAAATATTTATTGTAAAAGATATTTAGAAATTTTTTTAATGATCCTTGTACGTACGTGTTATGTGAAAAAGGTATATGATATTTGTTTCTACGGAAAAATGTGCAAAAATATGAATAATATAGAAAATGAACCAATTGATACAATATTAAACGTTACAAATAAGGGAACTAACTAATTCACCCAATGTTTGCATCCAGATCCCTTAACTGTCATTTAGTATTCAAACAGAGACAGAAGATAAATTTTCCTTTTTATTATCAGACTATTTCTATTACGATTAACCACGTTCTTCGATCGTATACAACTTGCGCAACACAAGTTACTAGATTCTTTCTATCAGACTAGATTATCCGAAAATGATCAAATTACAAAAAGTTACCAGATTACCATTTTTAATTCGTTCCTGTTACTAAACTATTCGAAAGAACTTTGCGATCAAATAGCATCTTTAAAAACAATCAAAGGAAGAATAGAAACTACTGAGCTGACGCTATCAAGATATTATCCCAAAAATACCCATAAATCAAAATCAGTATCGATTTCCCCAAATGGCACAAGTTCCAAGGAAATAACTGTTCGATACTCATAATCATTTCAGTTTACATTAATCGTCTCTCGCGCTATCTTTTTGATTTCTTCTTCACTTCTTCAACTTCTTTTTTCATTTCTCGAAGAGCTTGGAGTAGTCAGTGAAAAATGAATTTCATTCGAGCGGTTGTCCATCCATTTATTTGTCCATTAGACGCAGCAGCGAAAATGCCTGGAACTCACTCCCCCCACTTTCAGGATTTACGATTTTCCGTAAATTGAGTTTCGAGCCGGTGGACGGCGGCGCGACAGATCGTCCGGATGGAAATGGAAACGTCGATGAAAAATATTCGCGGAACGCCTCAAACGAGAAACAAACGCTGCACCCTCTATGCTTCGACATCGGATTATAAGCGATTTATCACGCGTGCATCGTAAACTAGCAACGCCTGTGTTCTCATTTATGGAAAAGTATCGATTTTCACAACGATCTTTGTTTATTTACTTTTTCTTGTTTTTTTTCTTCTTTCTGTGCCTTTTATTCGACGGCTTAGTGCTTCAATTCAATGATTGTAAACTGTGATTTATCACGCGTGCATCGTAAAATGGTAATATGCGCGTGATCTCGTTTATCAAAGATTCTCATCGATTCCTCCAACGATTTTTCTTTCATTTGTTTTTTCTATTGGCAGTTTACCGTTTGAGGAAAAAGCTTCAGCGATGTGTAATTTATTAGAATAATTTACATCATCTTTTCTGATAGAAATCGACGCGAGAGTCCGATTTGATCCGAGGCAAGTGGAGCTTCGAGAGAACCCGTTAGGTCGATGACTGAAATCGATCTTCCGAGCTAATTTTAGTTTATTGGCGATGCTGAACACGGTTGCTGGCGATTGACACTTTGCTATATTTACAAGCTGGTTTTGTGTTTATCATGGGTGAAAAACAAACACGAAGATTAGTTCGCGTAATTATATATTAGGAACTGAAACTCCGAAATTCGTACTTTCTAAGACGATTCTTAAGAAATTGTCTAAAAACGCTCGAAAACCTTCGCTCTTGTACGGAAATTTAATTTTAAAGTGAATCAAAATCGTATAAATCCCATCGTATAATCGAAAAAGTAAAACTATAGGTGCAGATATCGTCGGTGAAATCGCGAAAAGGTGTCGCTAAGGAGGAGGAGGAGGTAAAAACACGGCGGTTCGAAGGAAGGAAGAAGGGAAAAGGTAAGGCAGAAACGGTCGGTCGGTCGGTTTGCAAGTAGGTCGCATCTCACGGCTCAATATCACCGAATACTCTTTTGTGTCCTCTTCTAAATTGGGTTACGAGGGTGCCGCAACCGTTAGCTGCTGGCTGCGGCTTCTTCTTGCACCGAGCCATGGCTCCTCAGAATTTCAATATGCCAATTTTTTCTCTTAGACTACCCTCGCCCTTGTGTACATTGTCCTTTTCTCCCGCATGCTTAGCGAATTTCTATTTCCCAACGAATCCCTGATCGAACCTGATCGAACAATTGCTTTCTTTCTAATATCGTCGTGTAATATGTAAACATCATTGGTTCGAATGTTCAGGATTATTTAGACTTTCTTTTGGCCGGGTCTTTCTTTCAAATGACTATAATAACATAATAATACGGACTATCACACGCACAAATTTCTTGCAATGTTATTTATTACGAGATTCTCTGTTCCGGTAGGCTTCAATAATACCAGAAGAATTATAAGAATGTTTTTCTAAAAGTTACTTTGACACGTATTGGACTTATTAAACCATGAGGACCAGCACGGAGGAGAAATTGTTTCCATTAACAACGATACGATTAAAATGTGTCCTTTACACGTATTTATCTATAATTTGAATTCTGTGTCGGTTCCACTAACGCTCAGCCGATACTTTTTTTTTTTTTTACAAAATATGACGCCTGGACGATATTGCGTTCGTTTCTCCTACTTAAATGTTTACATTTGCATACATTTTTTCCAGCAGTATTAACGCAAACCGCTTTCGTAACTAGAAAGTTTACACTGGAATTACCAACAATTAAAACACGGAACTTGTACCACAGAGATCAAAACGCAGGAGGAAAAGTTTCTCTCCAAGTATTTAGCAAAAAATCTGCAAAAGTTCATCGTTATAAATTAACAAAATTCCTACGACGAATAATTCCAACCAACGTTTTCACCTTAGCTTTAGAAAACCCTCCCCATTCGATATTATTATTATCCCCTAAAATCCAATTATTTCCGCCAGTAGAAACGGCCCGTGCAAAGACCGCGAAACATTTAGCGAATGACGCATGAATACGAAGGGGCCGTTTCATTTTGCAACGAGCGTCGGGGTATTGCTAAAAAGCCAGGATACGAATGATCCCGGAGACACCCTCATCAAAGATTCAGGGGATTCGTGGCCCCGGGTACAGCGAGCTCTCTTTATTTCGGGATGCGGTATTTCGATCGCGGCGCGACTCATTAAAATAAGATTCTATTTGGCGGCCGATGCCGGTAGCTTGGTGGATGGGTGGATCGTCGGGCGAGCAGCGTCAGGCCCCAGCGAAATTGAATTTGACGACGCGTCATGCTCGTGGAATTTCCGTGAGCGGGAATTAATTGGACGCTCGGAAACGAATCGATCTGACCCGATGCCGACGTTTCTCCCGTCTCCATATTTGCAAGTTAAACTTCGCGCGACTAATTGTACATCGACGCTATCCCATCCACTACGCTCCTCCCCATGACGTCCGATTCGCGATTCGAAAACCGAGTTTTCCATCGATCGAATTTCCCGGCTTGTTTCGATCACCTCGGTTTGGGCTAGGTCCGTGTCGTCCATAAAGTTTCAGGTTCGAGTTTCTGACCGGAGCGAATCGACGTTCGGCGAAAATTTCAACCGAATCCGATTCGTTTCTAGTCGTAGCGATCGAGTTGATCGCTTGATTATCGAATTCGTTCTTGGTTATTAAATTTGTCCGGTTTCTTTCTGGATCTGTTTCAATATTTTTGTTACGGCTACCCGAACACATTGGAAGATATAATTGTTGGCTCTCTTTGTTGCGTCGTTTAAAAATTGTAACTCTCTTGTGCGATGTTTGTCATATTTTAGGACTTTTGTCATAACTACGATACTACGAATAATCGTATATTTTAAGATGCAATCATTTATAAGATTACATAGCACGATTCACGGTACATTAAGGTATTAAATACTTAAAGTATTGAACAGAAGGATGTGTACTTTTATCGACGATCTATTGTAACCCGATGCTCGTTGTCTTTATTTTTCTATGAAGTATTACGTATTAAAGAACTTCAGCCCGTGAACAAATAAATAAATATTTGGATTAGTTAGTCGATGAAGGATCATCTTTCTATATCGTCTATGCAGACATAGATTTACACGATCTGAAAGACTTGATTTCAATAATTTTGTTTAATACAATACCATTCGAAAGATAAATCTATTAAGTTGTCCGAGAAGTGTCTTTCTTTCGCAAACCTGCTTTTTACAACAGTGCACCTTCATACAAACGTGAAGCAAAGTCTGTGAAATGGCGCGGTGTTTATCTAAACAGAACAAAATGGATACGTAATTCGACGAAATAATATAAAACAAAAAACGTGCGTCTATTATTTTTTCATAAAACGAAAGAAACTTTTCGGACAATCTGATAAATAGAAACTACCAGATTCTTGACAACAGTACGTGAAATCTTTCCTTCCTTATACTTGGAGCGGACAACTCATCTTCTTTGTGTCTCGTGAACTATCCATCATTCGCAGCGACCCTTCTCAGACAGCGTTTGTCCTTCGGTTTTGCCAACGTTTTATATTTTATCCAAACCGCGTCTTTTCTCTATATCGCGTTATTTATTCATAAATTGTGGAAGAATTTAAAACGACTGTGAGTACAACAGCCTTTTCAACAACTTCGTGTGTATACCACTTGCTTCCTGTTTCTCTTCCAGCTAAATAGATTCAAAGGACAGTCGGCTACATACGAAGAAACTGAAATCCATAGAATGTACGGAGACGAGGGCGGCGCGGCGGTAAATGAAGAAACGGAGATCCATACGAAGTACAAAGGACGTCGCTGAGGGGTTAAAGAAGGAAAGAAAGAAGATAAAAGGTATTTCAAATGAAAGGATGAAAAATGCACCTTGTAAAACACGCGGCCTTACGTTTTTCAGTGTCATACAGGGTAATATCATTTATGGTTTCTTTGAACTAAGATTTAATTCGATGTTCATATTTTCTCAATGACGCAGGGTATCGAATAGAATGAAATACTCGGTATTATCGATGAATATGGTAACATTTACGGTAATTATAATATTTATTGGCAAGATTTATCCTTTCATATTCTGCACACAACGTGCAAATTTTTATTCGAAAAATATATCATAAATAATTTCATACACCCACGATAATTAACTTGCAATGTGAAACTTTCGGTTTAACGAAATTTGGCTATACAAGCACGTTGAAATTGCTGATGGATCATATTAGAAAAATTGCCCGAAGGATTAATTTTCATTTTACGATATAGCAGAACGACTAATTCGTGTCCTGAATACATACATATCGAAACATTACGAAGGAAGTGCGAATCTAGCAGAATTTGGAAAGAAGATAAGAAAATGATAACCATACGGGAGAAATTTTTACTAGTAGAAGAGACGGAAAACCGAGGAACATCGTCGAAGAGTCGAGGTGAGAGGAAGTTGGGCTTGTGGAACATGCTACGAGGCATGCACGAGAAGAAAAACGAGTTTTTCGCCGTCCCGGCCGAGCACTTTTCTCGTTTATAACAATAAGAGAGGCGTTAGGGTGCTCGAAAGTTGTGACTCGCTCGCGAGCAGAAAATCTGCCGTGCCTTTGTCACCGTATCGCGATGCACTCTCAACGATGCTAAACCCGACGACACGTACAAGAATACGCTTCTCTTTTCTTTCCTTTATTTCGTTTACATTCTTTACACCCTTGCAGAAATACATTCTTCCACGGAACTTTTGCCAGTTTTAGAAGATTCGAGAGATTCTTTCGGAAGAACCTTTTATTGCAAAGTGTTTTATGCCACAGACATTTACTGATTGTGAGAGTAGGCGTTGTTAATGACATTTCTTGAACGAGATTTTTTATACAATGCCATTAATACAAATTTCGGATTAAGTTTCTTACAAACAAAAGAATACTATTTATTATTTGACTACGGGTTTCTAAACATTTGTAGGAAATTTGGAAATACAAAATAGCACGGAATGCACGTAACACGGAAAAAATATTCAAAGTATAACGCTTTCTATATAACAGCTGAAAGTAAGATAATTTTCTACCTAGTATTTTCTTAATTATATTTTCAAAAGTACGAATTTGCTTAATATCATCGTCGGGATCGCGTCTATCGTTAACCAAGAAAGATAGGCTCGAACAGAGATATTTCTCATTAGCGTATGAAATAAATAAATTCACTGAATTCTAAATTTAATTAAGTGGTGTATACCAATAGCGGTACTTATTGCAAATCCTTTATCAAATACAAGGTGATCTGCAAGAGTTGATGCAGTAAATGCCACAAAAGAGAATTGTGTTAACATTCAAACAGCATTAAACAAATTATCCGTAAACGAAACTGAAAGGCCAATTGTTCGAGTAGAAGCGATTACTCGATGAATTCGTATTTGTTTCATTAACATGTATTTGGGGAACAATTTTCGATAGAATAAATGCTGTTAGCAAATCGTTGTAATCATCCGCAGCTTCGATATCTACAGTGGTATCATTATACGATGGCACAAGCAATTTTATTAAATCTATGCTTAAAACTGCAAGGAGTTTGAAAATGAAACTGAAAATGTTATTCCAATGAAATACAGAAAACAATGACAAATTACAAATAAAATATTTTTCGATAATAACAATGAGAACAATGTACAGTTGGAAGGAGTTTGTGTGTTAAATTTACGTACCTGTATACGATTATAACGAGGAAGCATTTATATATTGTAAAACTTATATTACAGAAATTCATATTACTTCTATTATGTATGTTATATTACACTATTATATATACCAATTTATATTACACCATTAAAGTTGTAAAATAAAATGCTGGTGAGTTAGAAGTGGAAATTGAACAGTTTGATATATTAAGTAAGACTGAGAATGTATTCATTGCTTCTGAAAAGTTGAATTTTATAATAGAAAACAAAATTATATCCACATTTCTCGGTACTGAAATTGGCAAAAGATTATTTACGCGCTACTTTTTTGCAACATAATACACTGGCATGACTGTACATAGAAATGAATATTCTAAAAACACTTTGTTACGAGGATATTATTGATAAGTTCAGAAATGAGAAAATTAGAAAATAAAAATGTTCAATTCCTTAAAATAATTTAGTAACGATTTTTTATTTACATTTTATATTCCTTAAGTCTGAGACAAATCATTGTTCCTATAAAAAGAGCAGCGACTTTGATTTGTATGCTTAGGGTTCGAAAAGCTTCAGACACTGCCGTGATCATCGTTGTCACGTTCATATAAGAGATAGGATTAAAGGCAGCAGAAATGAAGAAAAGAAAGAGCAATTTCAAACGAAGGGTCAAGTTTCCAAAGGTTCAAACGAAATTCCGTGGCACGTAACGAGTGTTAACTCCTCGATCGACCAGATCCAAATTCCTCATTCCCTCCGAAACTACCCTGTGAAAGAAGTTCTCTACGCCGGTTGAACTAGAAGTCGAGTCAAACTACCCTCTGGCGATCATTGAACGGGTCTTTGTCCCGAATCTAATACGACGAAGTCAGACGAGGAATAAAACGAATCTCTGAACAAAAGACTAAAGGCCAAGAACAAATTTCTTATTTTAATCGATATTTTATCGATATTCAATCGATATTAACAGACGTTCGCGAACCCTTTCTTATCTGTGCACAAAATATCTCGTTTCGTGTCATTTACACGATATTTCGAAGATAGATATATATTTCGCCGGTTTTTCCCAATAAGACGCGAGATTTCACATGTTTTGCAGTAAAAATATCAAGGGTTAATCAAAGAGCTTCCAAATGTCCTAAAAATATTAATTTTCCTCTTGTATTATATTGCATTTATTGCATGCGATAACGAGCGTATAAATAAGGAAATGCTTGCTCTATAGTAAAGAATTTAAAAGCAAGTTTCTTACATATTTTGAAGCACCATAAATATAGGACGACTTCTAAATTTTTATTCGTGGTAAGGAATACGAGTTAAATTAAGATGAATCTAACGCAATAATTTTTCCCTATTTATATCCTCACCACTGTACCTATATTATCACTTTATTGATGTTTATACATTCATAGATGCAGAAATGCACAGGATGCGAATATAATATGCAAAAGTATCTAAACTATTCAAGGTACAGTACTTGTAATATTTAACAGGTGAAGCAAATTCCTCTTCGCCTATGTTTCTAAACATATGAAAATACATAAACAACCGCTGTATGATTATCACGTTTGCACAGATTTTTTCAATCTTCGAAATTTCTTGGCGTAATGTCTATTCCTTTATATCCGAATGCCATCGGAATAAAATAGCGTCGTTAAAAAGTTCGTCTTGGTGTGTAAGCTCGACGCAAACGGGATGAACTGTATTAAGAAGCAACCTTTACCGATTCCAGTGTCTCGAGACGCGGAAATAAAGGTGAAAGGTTAACGAGCAACCTGTCGTTCGCCAAGTCGCTGCGTTTCGAGACCTGCAATATCCGAAGTTCACAGAAGGCCCCCGTCCCGCCGCGAAAGAGCGCACGCCCATATTTCCCTGGATTTTGCATTATTTCTTCGTCACGGCAAATGGATTTTCATCTTTTACCGGGGATAAGGATTTCATATCAAATATTTATAGCGGGACGATAAGGCGACGAAGTTCGTCGTCGTGCGAGCGCGTCACGTTCAGCTGACAAGAGGACGGGAAGCTTAAACTTTCAACCGTGTAACGACTGCAATACCAGCGAAACTTGCTGTCTTCCCGGTTTCTAGGGGCCGACTTTTGACGCTCTTTCATCCCTATCCTCGCGAGAGAATAACAGAGGGGAGGAAAAGAGAAGGAGTAAGGCGTGGCAGATAAGAATTTGTAAGGAACAGTCGTCGTTCCTTAGGTCTTGGAGGGATCATACTGCTAAATAAAGTAAAATCGATGTAACGGGAGAATTGGCTTGTCTTATTTTATGGGGCAGTTTTCCAGATTCGAGGTACAAGGGGCTAAAATGTATGCTTTTACGGTACACACGGAGAAAGTTCGATAGATTCTTCGACGACATGGAAATGTGTTTTGACAACTATTTAGAAAACTTTGTATAATTTGTTATAAAAGCAACATGTTTACTTCCACGTGAATTTATGATATGTATATACTTTGCCCTGGCAGTTGCAACAAATTGAAATATACCATATTCGTCGTAACGTTTAATTTTTGCAAACTATCACATTGTGTTTGCCAATTTTTTCTGATCATGTCATCTGAATTTTTTTTCCCATATCATTTTTTAGCCCATAAAATTTATCTTACTGCAATCATTCTAAACGACCTAGTAACATGAGCCCACTATGACAGCCAACACGTTGAACGATCTTTGGATAATATTTGGTTACAAAATGTCGTAATTTGAAAACTCTATATTTCTTGAATTAAACGATCTTCTTAACAAGCAAAAATTCCAATTATGAACGTTCAACGTAAAGATATTTTATTACAGGAACTCTCTTATATCGTCAGAAATGTCCACCCATTATGTTTTTGATTTGTATAACCTAATTAGCAGTGTAACATCCCTTGTTAATTAAACGTTGGCTTCTATTGATCATAAAACGCGATAAGAGTAAAGGAACGTTAATTTCCCAAGGCAAATATCAATTATCAAAACCAACTATCCCTCCGAATTCAATTTTCAAACTAGAAACCAATTCTAAAACTCGCTATGTACATATAGTACCACGAAGAAGTGTAATCGAGACTCGTCTATCTTCCCTGAAGCAGCAAAACGAGAAAAGAAAAAGAAAGAACACAATAATGAATCCACGCGTGCTCGAGAATAATCCAGGAATGCCTACGATTCGCATAATCGCGATGAACCGTGCAACGAGTACCGTGAAGTCGCGCCGCCGCGGAAAAGGTCATTCATTCAGCGAGGATTACTTCATTCCTCGACTTTCGAGGCGCACACGAATTCCACGACGTTCCGTGTCCGTTCAATTGAAAATCCCAATAGGTTCGAAGGTCCTCCCCGCTAACCTATTCCTCGCCCTGTCCCCACAACCATGATTCCGCCCTGGAATTCGAAGGCCATTCTGAACATGCACACACGTGCATCTATGCCTCGATCCAATAAGCGAGCGCCCAGTCAATTGTGTATGTTAAAATATTCCGCGTGCCCGGCTTTCATCGAAACGGGTGGTCAGGGGATAAAGGACGAAAGAGAACAGACAGTTTGACTGACGTACAGCGGGTGGAAAAATTTCGGATTTCGTGTTTCACTACATTTTCATGCGAATGTTGAGAAAGATGTAAATTTTGATGGGAATTTCCAAAGGAAGTTGCAGGAAATTTATTTGAGTAGATAGTAAAAGAGAATATGTCTGTTACATTGACTTGATAAAAAAAAAAAGAAAAATACATTGGGCGAAGTTATACTGTGATACGTTTATAGTATACTAAAGAAATATTTCACAAGTATTTTTTACAATTGGCAATTGTTCGTAGTAAAGGGGTGAAAATAGTCGTGAAATTCGAGAAGGAACTATACCTTTAGACACGAAGAAACAAGTTTCTAAAATTGCGTTATTAAATTGGGAATGTGGTTATATAATTGCTCTACTAAATGTTAATTCAGTTTCACGTAAATTTGCACGTGCGATGGATTAAGTATAGGTAGATCAAGTATAAGAGTAAAGGGATTATACATTCTGTTAGATGTTTGCACATTTGACAAGCGCATGCATCAAGCATTGTTAGCAACAAGAAATTTTCCGGAATACGTTTTCTAAGTTTCGATTCTATATCGGAAGATGAATAACGTAAATGGATAATTTTATACATCACGTACATAGATAATTTTGCAATCGCGTTATACAAAAACGTGGTGACAAGTTTCTGATTGTGTTAAATAAGTACCGCGTAATATTACTATATATGTGTGTAAACTCACCTAATTCCCATCAACTTCGTCCACTCTGGAGGACACTTTCGAACAGTTCTACAAATGTTCGGCCAAACTTTCATCGCTCTACACCATCTCTATCGACTCGGAGCAACACACCACCAACTGCCACAACTGTCCACAAATTTCACAACAGAGACAATAATTCACTCGACTCCCGACACGTGATCCCACGGCTCGCCCTCCAAACACGTGTTACATTGTACATCGAATTCGAGCGTTGGTAGCACAGTGCCAGCGGTATAAAGGTAGGATTAGTTCTCAATTGACGCGGTTCGTTCGTTCGTCGGTTGATCGACGAGCGCGAATTGCCCCGTGGACAACGTTCGTGACGTAGCCAGGAAATTTGCCGAATGGTTTGGAGAATCGGCAGGCATCGACGAGAGAAAGTGACGAGTGCCGGGCAAACGGCGATGCCAGGGACGTTTAATTGGACGATATTTGCCGAACGCGTGTAATCACCTGTTGCACCGGCAGGAGAGGCGCGCTGATAGCGGCTAGACGAAATAAATTCTTGTCAAATGGCCTCCAGGCGATGTTTGCTTTCAGGGACAAGTTCTAAATTCGTCGTTAGGAACGATCAACGCGACGGTTTCGGTTTGAGGGGCGCGGATTAACTGACTTCGGTTTGACATTGCGAGGACTCGATAGTGGATCTAGTTCGGTCGAAATTTGGTGGGGATTCCCCGTCCGACCGAATAGGCTAATGCAGGTAGCTGGAACGGTGGAAGGGGAAACGGTGGATATAGCGATTTTCATTTACATTTACGTAGAGCGGCGATTTTTAAGCTTTTTCATCCCATGGCGCACATGAACTAATAACTACAATTCTGCGACGCATTAAAACATATGTTAGACATACGTATATATAGATTTGGTCCAAGACAGGGTATTCATTCACACCGGATGGATATCCTTGTCTGTATTTGGCAACCTAAGGAAAAAACATGTTTTAAAACATCCTATCAAATAAATATCGCCAATCTGTTTTTATGCTCTATCGAATGACAACCAATACGTTGTTGTTTCGAATCCGCATCAGAATTTTTCATCTTCTTTTTATTTTCTGGCGAAATTATGCGGAACGATATAGGGACACCCCGTATAAAATTTTTTACACATACAAATACACAGGGTGGTTGGTGACTAGTGGTACAAGCGGAGAGGTGGTGATTCTACGCGAAAAAAGAAGTCGAAAATATAGAATAAAAATTAAAAAAAAAGAATTTCTTTTTTTAAATTTTTCCATCGAAACAACGATCTACAGTGAGATCCGTTATAACGAGACGTGATAAAGTGCACGCGTACCGAGCGAAAATTCAAAATCGATTTTCTCGAAAACAAAGCCTCAAACGAAAAATTTTTATTCTATATTTTCGACTTCGTTTTCGCGTAGAATCACCCTCTTTCCGCTTGTACCAATAGTCATCAACCACCCTGTATATATATTACCTTTAACGATTGTACGATTATGATTTTGAGACATATAGGAAATATATAAGCAAAGATTACAATCAAACATCGCTATGTATTAAAAAGTAGTGATAAAATGATTTGTCACCTCGCTTCCAACTCCACTGAAACAACAACGTACATAGTATCCCCAGTATTTTATATTTATAACTTTACCCAAAATCTGCTAAAAGAATCGTACCCATTAATTTTACTCTGTACCATCAACCTTTTAACCACACCACCTGTTGACCAGATTCTCCGATGTATCGTACTAAAGAGTAAACCTTGGAAATCGGTCTTTCCATACAAAGCGATCCGCAATTCCCATTGAAATAACGATGAGATTAGAAACAGGCGTGGTGGACAAGAATGAAACACGGGGGGTGGTTGGCTGAAGTACGTCTCCGTGTTGCTAGAGTAGACATTAAGGGGAGTATTTCTTAATTAGCGGCTCGCCTCGAAAAACGAGGTGATTCGAGCCAAGTCAGCCGCTCCCTCGATGTGCCAAGCCCTGTTACCAGCTCCTCGTAGATCACGATTTGCTTTAAGTATCTTAAGTTCTTTAAGGTTGATGGAAAGAGAGAGAAAACAGGGAGCTCGTTTGCAATTCGTTGTCACGAGTACGTCGGATATTAATCGCGCGATGTAGACGTTGATGAAAATACAGAAAGCCGGTAAACAAATTGTGGTGTTCGTAAATAACGCGACAAGATAGAGTAACGAAGGGAAAATGGTGTCTGCTGATGAATGGAAATACGTCGACGAAAAGCATAAAGAATTAAGTTGAGAATTCTTTGTGAAACGTGATAGAATTTTTCATTTACTTTTCCCTTACGTATACTTTTATTGCATAGCTAAAGTTTATTCAAATATCTTCAATGGGGTTGAATATAAAAATGTTGAATTATTAAATTAATCGTTGTTTCATCTTCAGAGATTGTTCTGCATTAAAGATAACAATTTCATATGAAAGATTAATTTAGGTATTAAACAGTAACAAAAAGCGAATCGATCTTCTTCTCTTTTTAATACAATTTTTTATTTTTCGATAAACTGATTGATACAGAAATCGTTTAGAAAATTATATTTATTCGAGATAGAGTGAATTTCCGATTATCGATTATCGATTCCGATAACGTAGCAATTATTTAAGTAATTATATAATTTCAGAAAGATGTTATCGTGAATTTAACAGAGCTCAGGTACAAATGGCCTGATCAGGATTCTCGTATCGAGTAAACGAATCGAATACCACGGTAAATGTAGCAAGATAGTAGTTCGCTAAGTAAACGGAGATATACTTGATGGTCATCAGGAAATAAATAGCCCGGGTTACGGAAATTACGAGATCTCCGGCAGGAATTCGACGTAACCCGTATATTAACCAGGGAAAATCTACCGGTAAACGGAGATATTTCTTGGTAAAATGTATCTGTTTCGCGTGCAAAACATCAGTTTTATCAGGAAATTGTGGTACTAAACTTGATTTCTAATAATATCGTTGATCTTGACAGGAAACTAAAAAATTCGGGTTACTGGAAAAATTGAGAAGCGGAGAATATACATAGAATTAACAGTCTTCGAAATTTTTAATTAATATTATCTGGCTAAAAAATATGGATAAAATGAAATAATTTATGTATAAGAATATATCGTATATGTATATATCCGATATACCATATGTATATTTGACAGGTAGACATCGTGACATAATTGATTAAAATTCAAATTAATATTTTTTCGTATAATCGGTGAGAAATTTCAACAAACTGTAATACGTCACTTTGTTGTTCTGCTTTGCTTCAGGAATAACGAAAAGAAAAGACTCCGGCCAGGTACAAAATTCGGAAAAAAAGCTGAACTTAATATCGAAATCGCGAGAAGGGGAATCTATTTCAACGATTGAAATCGAGAATCGATGAGGCGAGGGGGTTAAAGGGGGCGCGATAATGAAAATCCATCCTTTCAATATCTCTCCGATAGATATCGACGGAGAGAAAGTACAGAGGAGTGGCAAAAAAAAAAACTGCCCGGAACGAGAAACGACGAGTCGTGTCGAAGCGGAAAATGGAATGCAGCAGCTTTGTATTCAATTGTTTCGCCTAAATTTGTTTCCAACAAAAAAGAAGTTACTTCACCTAAGCTCGTTGAAAAAGCAAAAACTAAAAAAGAGAACACACACACACAAAAAAAAAGGAAAAAAGGGAAGGTAGGAAAAAGGGCGAAACCGGTAACGCCTAGCAAACTCATCGATCTGCATTAAACTTTTGCTTTATAATATCGAGATACACTTGTGACCAACTATTACATATATATGGCCGAATCAACTCTCCACTCTAATTTTGAATTACGTTTCAGTTCATAAAATCGAAGATTTATATGAAGACATATTTCAAAGGCTAATATGTAGTTACTTTTAGATTTTAAGCTTTTACGATGATTAGACATGTTTGTGGTATTTTAGCTTTTGATCGTTTTCTCGGGTCTGCTTTGATAAAGTGAACTTGTATGTTCACGAGACATTGGAAAGAAGCGTACTAATAAATACGATCGAAACTCGAAAAACCATAAATATGTCAACTAATAATTAGATTTAACAAGTATAGCCATAAAATGTATACATAAACCAAAGTGTTAACTTCTTTCCAAAAATGGGAAGAAGGAAACGAAAAAAAAAAGGAGAACAAAGTAGAAACAAGAGCAAAAATAAAATGTACAAGTAGACGAAAAAAGCGCAGATGAAGAATATCAAATCGAGACACATGGAATAATTATGGCAGTTAGTAACTTCCGTTTGGCGTATGTACGCTATTGGTTTCCGACTTTGTTTTCGGATCTCGTTTACTCTTTTTTACCTTTCTTTTTTTGATTTCATGGGTCGTCGATTGCAGGACAATTTTGCATATCGAACGCCGCGGGCTATTATTTGAGCGTCGACACCGAAAAGCTCGTTTTTCCAGACTCTCAATGATGGACAATCGATCAATCGCGGCGCACCATCGATGTGACGAACCATAAAACTTCCTTTCATAAACACTCGTTATTTTTCCCGTTTTTCTCGTTAGACGAAACAGGATTCGTCTCTCTTTCTTTCCTTTTTGTTTTAAATACCTATACCTTTTCTCTGAATTTTTTCCAGCGCCGATTTACATGAACTCCTTAACTACTGCCATTTTTATTCAACGATCCAATGAATCCCAGTTTTTTTTTTTTTTTAGGAGATAGGTACGACTCAAAGGAGAAGCAAATTTCGACTGTATTTTTACTTTACGAGATAAAAGTTTCGTAAGAAAAATTTTAGATAAAAGAAAATTGTTCATTTTATAGAAAATATTCATAACATAGCATGTATAACATTTTTAAAAGTAGAAGTAGAATCGTTGGTCCTCATAAAAGATTCTTTGTACAAACTGTCGAATATTTTCACTCCTTAAGAATAAAATTATAAAATATTATAGGAATATTAATTTTTCCATTTTCTTTTTTCCTAAAAATCTGTCCTTTAATAAAAAATTGTTATAGCTAATATCACTACAATGCAACAACAATTAGCTCTCTACCATATAGCAAACTAAATTATTATACCAAATACTATTGCACCAAATATATTTACAATAATTACATGTTACATGTTGAAATAAACAATCGCAATCAGTTCTGATATTTTCTTGCCGTGAGCACATAAAAGTTCGAAGTTAAAGAATAAAGAAAAGTAAAAAAAAATATCAATCTTATTATATATCGAAATATCGGAATATCATAAGTTCCATGGATAAGGGACAGAAATAACGATAAGCATCTGCAAAGAGGGCTCCTTCGAGAGGATTTATAGAGAGGAATAGAAGAGGAAAAAGGTACGCGATGCCGGTGTGCATTTTTTTCAGTCGAATACTCGGAGTTAACGATAAGGTCGTGCTGACGTCGAGATAAGGAGGCCCCGATTGGGTAGAGATCGCGTGCTCGACAGAATACGGGCCACGAAACGTAATGTTATCAGGGGCCGTACAACAGCTGCACTAAATTTTTTTTCGCCGACAGTTCCACTTTTCGAACGATAACTTCGCAGCCCTCGCGCTTACCTCGTGACCAACCTGCTACCCTTATTAAACAATATCTCACGGTTCTGTAACAATCTCAATATTACAAAATATTTCACGCACCAAGTGTATAAGGAGAAAATGTGAAAAAATATCGTTTAAAAATTTCCCGAATTTTTTCTTACAAGGATAAGAGAGCAAAAGAATTCTTAAAATTTTACAATGCTTTTGAAAATCGTCTGTGTTCTAAATTTTGTTTTACATGTTTATCAACATATTATTCTACTTTATTGTATTAGTTATGTGTCCATTTATACAGCAACTATTACTTTCAGGATATATTAAGAAAATTGAAAAAAACTTGAAAAAGGGGAGAAATTGTTCCTAAAAAGAAGAAGGAAAACAAAATAGAGGTATTACTATGTACGAGGTTTACAGAGTAAATATCATTCTGTAGATATGAATGTTCTCTGTTCACAACGGTTTTCAGTTCCACGTTTTACGATCGTTTTATATTTCTTATTAACATCGTGGATATGTTAATATCTCTAGTAAAAGCGTGGGTTAAAGTGTGCACAGTCGACCGGTACCGAACTGTAATTCTCTGCTCCTAATATAACCACTTCCTGATTGGTAAATGTGTTATTAGTGAATTTATTAAGGTTATTGAACTAACCGTGGAATTTATGCACATACCAATTGATTTCACCGTATAATCAAATCTGTGCATTTATTAACGTACGTATGTCTCTATTAACGTGACCTATCAAATACTTCCATTTAGTCTTCCGCATATTCCGACAATATTACCTATCAGATTGGATAAACGGATAATTTACGTATAAATATGCCCTACTTTTTATACGCGTAAATACGCTTAAAATAAAAATTTACAGATTATAAGAAATTTAAGAATAATTATAATAATCGAATAGAGAAGCTATATTTAGTATATTTTGAATGTCTTTACTTAAAAATTTAGCAAAGGTAAAGAAGAGCGAATTACAGAGAGAGATGAGGATGTTGGTTCGCTACAGGAGAGAAAAGAAATTGCCCAGAAGCAATCTCTTGATGGATTTTCTGATTAAATGTCCCTGTCCCACGCAGAAAAGCACTCGCGGTGATGCATATTTTTATCGCGTAATATTCGATAATTCCGGCCAACAATTTCCTTCCGGCCGTCTTTTGTGCATCCTCTCGCATTAGAAGACGTTTCCGCTTATTTCATTTCGAGAGGAATAAGTAATATAGGAAAGATAAAAATATGTAAAGCACATAATTGGCCATTTTATGCTAATAATTTTCCTCTAACAATGACGGTTGGTCATTAGATACAACAAAAGGTAGACAAGGATACAGATAATTCCAAAAGGGAACTTTAAGTTTATATCATAATTCCTACAACGTTGTCCATATTTCTCCGATATTTCTCCTTTTTTCATTTAAAACCCTTACTTGCATTAAATTCTTATCTGTAGAAAATTGTATATGTATATGAAACAAAACACAAAAGCCGTTTTGATGATTCAGTTAAAATATATTGGAGAACATTAATGAAACGTTTACAAGGTAAGTTATAAAACGTAAAACGTAGAATGTGATATTACTACGTGATCAGAATTTCATTGAATAAAGATACTATTGTATAAATAAATTATATGACTTTTATATAAATATCGATTAAAAGTTAGAATTAAAAGATGTTTACGGCTTATCATACTACATCGTAGTCCAGAACTCCAACGGCCTCCGTGGCGCAATCGGCTAGCGCGTTCGGCTGTTAACCGAAAGGTTGGTGGTTCGAGCCCACCCGGGGGCGGATATATTTTGTTATTTTTTTATTCATGAATAAATTAATTAATCATAATGCTTTTTTTGTTATGTATCCTATAATATTTATTTTAACTTATTGCAAATGTATCATATAGTTTTAAATAATTCTTAGATGAAAATGTGTGCAGATGTGAACGTTTCATTATTGTATTATGTAAGTATATTTTACAGAAAAGAAAAGAAAAGAAATTGTTATGAAAAATTCCTTTTTCTTTTCGGCTATGTGCAAAGATTTTATACTATATGATATCTATCAGAATATTTAAAAGATACTACGATAAACGATCATATCATTAATGTATTACGATTATTGTATTCAAGAAATTATAGTATATAGGTTTAACAAAATGAATAATTCGTCATAACTTATAAATAATTAAGCTTTGAAAAAGATATTGATAAACACCGATGATATTTAGAAAACTGCTATGTATGTACTAATAAAAATGTGGAAAAAAGATGTGAAATATTTTTATTTATGAACTATTGAAAAATAAGATTATTTAATTGTTAGTGGATGTTTATCTCTGGTATGTGGTTTGTAACTAATAAATGTTTGTAACTAATAAATGTTTGTAACTAATAAATGTGAAATTTTAAAGATATTGATATTTGTGTTAAGTAAGTAGTTCTCCTAGTCTCCACTAGATGTCTATGTGGAGTTACGAGTTCTCGCATTTAAAGTTAGTCGGTCGACATAATATCTTGAAGCAGAGAACGAAGATCGTCAGTCAGCCAGTAGGTGTACTACTGATCGATTTAGCAGATGATGATTGCTGGAGATGATTCATGATTAAGCTCCGCTCCCTGACTTCCATCACTCGCAACGACGGTGGTCAGTGGAATTTCTGATGCTAACTGACTATTTTTTTTTTTTTTTTCTAATTCTATGTAAAATTAATATGTAACAAAGTTGTACAAAAGACAGTAATGAAAACTTGTAAAGTGAGTAATTATGAACTGAGGCTTTTTGGGATTTCAATTATATCTAATTTTCATATAACTTCAAAAATAAAATCTTTGTTCTAGTTAAATTCACAATTAAAAAATTAAAATTTGAAAGGAAGAATTGGAATTTAGAGTTATTTAGTTATTTAGTTATTTTGAATTTTTCACGAATTTCCATGTATAAAGGAAATATAATAAAGAATGAGTGTTTTCTGTATGTTACGAGCGTGTATATATATAAATATATATATAACTGTGCCTCCAATTAAAAATTCCCAAAAACCCAGTTCAATACATTTACAGCTTTATTTACTCGTCCTAGATCAACAAACCCCTTCACATCTCCATGAAGCATTACACACAAGCTTTCAAAAAGATTGAATCGCAAGAAGCTTTTCTTCGGAACTTTAGTAACGACAAACTGTGGCGTGTATCAAGCAAGTCGTAACTGATCAATGGTGGTTCAGTAATAAAGAGGAGAAGGTTGAGACGATGCAAAGCGACTCGACAATTTCGAGCATCACGGAGTAATGTGTCAGATTCGTCAGTCCACGAATTCGTTGCCACAGTATTACGGGTTATATGGCTGCACGTTCCCGACCTCATTTAACTTTGAACTGCGTCTAGAACGACGTCTGTACAAGCGCAAACATCTGCCGCTGGCGCTTGTTAGAACTCTGTTTTATCCGTATCCCCACCATTCGCTCCGCCGCTAAAATCCCTACTTCCAGTAGTTTGTTTCCCCACTCTAGCGTCACTGTGTCTCAGTGATAACCCGTAGATCGCGAGAACACGCGCGTATCCCATTCGTGGCTGCAGTGAAATCCGCGATACGCGAAATCAAGCGCGGATTAAGGGGGACGGGTCTAGCGAAGGTTATAGCCTCGGGTCTCGCTATAAAAAGCACAAGAAAAAATGCATCTTATTTTACGAGCATAACGTAGCGAATTATTCTAACACATAGACGTCGCACCAGGGTGCGCGTTTAGTGACGGATGAAAGATTTAAAACCGATACTTACGACTTATACTAAAAATTGTTCACCAAGTTGGCAACAGTCGTTTGTTCTATGGTATAAATTATATCGATTCCTTGCTTTTATTCAATATATACTCATTTTGTAAAATTATTCCATTCTATGAACTTTCTTCTATCCGTCACTGTATGTGTCGAAACGCGCAGCTACGTGCGCTCAAAGTATACAAAGATGATAAAATTAGTAAAATTCTGTAAATTCGCCGCGGAAAATAAAAAAAGGGATATCTGTATTTTAAAAATGTATAATACAGATCTTTTAACATAACTTACAAATTTTATCTCATATTTGTGTAAATTTATTTCATTTTATTTCTCTTCCCCTATCTTTCTGTAAAGGGGACCTCCGCTGGCTTAATAGTCTCGGGCCTCAGAAACTGTAACGCGATCTTGTGCGAAACCGGGAACACGACGAAAAAAAAAAGGAACACAGATTAGTGTTTGTGTCGTCGGTAGAGCGTTAAGTGAAAGCGTGCACGTTTCGAAAATGCGAATGGAGACACGATTATCCGGGATTCGAGGGCGGATTTTCAGCTGTAGATTAGGAAATTGGTTCGAGACTGAGATGAGAAGATATGATGGAGATTGGGCGAGCGAGTCGGAGCTTAGGCGACCGCCATATTAGAATATTAGGCTTAGAGGGTCTACGAGGAATACGAATAGTTCGATTGGCGGAGCTGTTCGTCTGCAGAACCAGAGTATTCTACGATCTCCTGCAATTCGATCGGCTTTCGCGAATTCTTTCTTCTTATTATGGGGATAAGAAACGATATCCTTTATGCGATAGTTTTTAAATGGAATCAGTGGAAAGTGAGGAATTTAGATTAGGAAGAGGGAAATTTAAAATTGATCCATTGAAAATACACCTTGGGGGATAATAATGAGAGTCGAGAGGCTGATGCAAAAAGCGGATAACAATAAAAGCTACAGCCTACGACGAGCATCAAAATTGCAGGAATAAAATGGAAACCTTTAAATATTTATAAAAAATTCAGAAGTATTGTCATTCACGAAAGCCTATAATATGGTGTATAGAAGAATAATATTCAGTATCGCACTTATATTTAGTATTTAACGTTACTCGTTGCACCACATTTCGCCAATTATTTCCCGGTTTTTGTAATCGCCATTTTCCAAAAATATATTCAGCGCTACATCATCATACATAGCAAGATATAAAAATAACCAAACGATCGACACGTCAAAAATATATCCAACAAGATCTCTTATTAATATTCTATTTAATATTCCTTGCGCGACAAATCAAAAAATAAAGTAAAAGTATTTACAAAGTATCACACATTCAAAGTATCCACGGACCACATTGATTAGCAAAAATCCATTAACAGCCTCGAGCTTTACAACATGGCAACGATCGACACTAATTAACATTTTAACCCGATAAGGGTGAATTTTTCGGTGAAGATGATAAAGAGGCGGCGCGGCGGGTCGATGCTCGAAGAAAGAGATACGCGAAGTGGAAAGTCATTATCGTGACAAAGAAGATCGAGGCAATCGCGGCGAGTTCGAGAAGCCTATCAGTTTTCCACAGGCGGAATCGAGGAAGCCCCCCTCCCCCCCGGCCGTTTCGTGGTGCAGCCACCAAAGTACAGAGACGACTCTCTGCCACGTCTACACCTTTTGTCCGTTCTCACGAGAAAGCTCGTCCAGGCCGTGTGGCTGGCCGAGGTAATTCTCTGGAACGTTGATTCTACGTTGTTCGACCGTGAGTTCGATCAACTTACCACCCACTTTGCTCGTATCCCTCCGAACCCTTTCCATTTGAGGGAAAAAGTCGAGCTCAAAGTGGTCGATTTTTACGGTTTCAGACTAGGATCGTTAATCGACTTGCAGGTTTGGGGAGTACAGAACGTATCAAGATTAATAGGATTTCAGTCTCGAGATTTTTATTTCGATGGCATTGTGATAAAAGTTGGTTATACGTATTTTATTCTATATTTCAATTGCGTGTTAAGAAGAATATACGTTTTATATAATTTCTATTAATTCTAATATATTTGTCTATCAAAGTTGAATAAAATAAATCGGAGAAAAAATATCGTAGTTTCATACTAATTCGTCGTACGTTTCAAACGCTGTTTCATTTTTTTCATTTGTTCGATCCTCCAATCTATGTGGACGCTGTTATTGGAACGAAATGTCAATTGTTTGCCGGATCTCTGCGGATCGAATACATTCATTCAAACGCGAATTTCTATTATGTGAACGAAAAATAATAGTAGCGGAAAAAATTGTTAAACTACTATTAGATATATGAATTCCAGTTATACGAATTATTTGTCCGTCGACGAGTTTAGATAAATGGAATTCCATTGTACTTGCACGTTAAAAACAAAATGTAGAACAATGGGAATAATAGTCCAATAACCAACAGGGGATTAGTTCTAACTTCTATAATATTAGAGAAACCTATACAGTTATCAACGTGTATAATTAAAAACCACGAAAAATAAACTTTAAAATGTCTGTGAAGACAATGCGATTAGAATAAAAAAGAAGAAAGGAGAATAGATTGTATCAAAGTGTACAACTGCGATATCTTTCAAATCTCGCGGTCGTCTCAGGAAGTTTACAGTCCTAGCGAATTTTTTTCGTTTGGACTCGCGGGAAATTTCACGCTCGATCGGTTCGCGATCGATGAACCGAGCACCCTCTCTTTTTTTTTGCCGTTGCCTTGGATCCCTGCCGGGCTAATTTGCACTTCGAAAGATATTCAAGATCGGGAAAAGAGATCAGGACCGCGAGATGAACAACGAGATTATCGACGATCGGCTCGTTTGCCGCTCGAGCGGCTCGATAATGCGATCATCTCGGCCGTGGAGCCTCGAAGATGCAGATTTTCCGCAGATTCGAGTCCTTTCTCCGCGACTCACGAGCAAAACGTCAGGAAATGAAAGGGAAAAGATCTTCCTGTTTACGATTGTGATCGTGAAAAGGTGCAACATCATCTGAGATTATACTAATTGCAGAAATTATTGAAAGAAATTGATATCGAGCTTGCAGACGTAAGTACGTAATTGCTTTTTACATATCTTTTGTATATTTTTTAACTGTTTGCTGCAATCCATGGTATAGAATTATTTTACTCTTTAATAAGATTTCTGCGTATTTTTATTTTATAATTCATAGCAGTGTTGGATAAAATGTTTTAATACTCTTCAGCGTGTTTATGAGCTTAATATTAATTTTCCAATATCTTGTCGTTTATCGTACATATTCGTGATATAATTCAAAGAATAATTGTGGATACAATCTGCAATAAGCTACGTTACACTCGAATAGGATATTATAAACATTCGATTGCTCATTATGAAAATTTACAAAGACAAATATGAAATATACATGTCTACATACATTGTACACACGATACACATACTAGATACATTGTCTATTTACAGAGACAAATATGAAAATTAACCGTGTCTTTCTCGCTACTTATCCTCGTTTCTAAAAGAAATTTAATTAAATCCGTAGACTCAATCTACAATAATTACTACAATAATTATTCATATGTTGAAACGTACGATAATCAATCGACAGGATCCTCCCCTTTGCAACGAGTTAAGAGTGTCCTTATACTACAAACAGTATAAGGACACTTATACTACAAACAGTATAAGGATACTTAACTGGTTGCAAAAAAATTCTATCGCTCCCGCGATGACGGTAATCGAATAAGACCATCTTAAATTTCAACGTTTACCAGCAAAACATTCCACGAACGTTTCGACGCTTAATAGACACATTCCCAACAAACGACGAACAAATTAGCACGAAGAGACGCGACTCGTCCCAAGAGAAATAATTCCGATTTCAGTCGTTCCAGGTCGTAACTGTGTTTTTAGTCGGCCGTAAAACGGGGGAAACAATAATTCTCCCCGGCACGCCGTTTTCTCCAAGGTGGTCGTGGAAATGACTTTAATCGCGTCTCGGATCCCGCGGGCTGCTTTAGTAGCCCTCGGGATACCATTATCGTAAATTAGCTCGCTTCAAAGTTGCTTCAAACACCGAGTGGGCTTATTGTTGGACCGGCCCATCCCGGGGTCGTTGTCTTAATTTCGTTCTAGTTTCTTTGTGCACATGCAGGAACTAATTATCGATACTTGGCGAGTTTCCAAACTTTCCACAATACTCCGTTGCTTATATTTCTATAAATTTATTGGAGGCAGAGGGAAGGAAAAAGAAGATGCTCGAATTTTTCCAATGATTGTTCAAAGAAAGGCTCGAACGAGGAAGGCAAACAACAAAGTACGTGATCGAGTTTCGAGATTTCATTTGGCAAATCGACCTGTCTATTAATGCGGTTCGTCATGGCTGCTTGTACCATAAAAAGTATCGCTCCGTTCCTTTTCATCGTAAAATATACGTGTTAGGAAAAAAGAACGAATGAAACTCTTCAGTTTCTTAAAACGAGGATGTCTACCTCGTCATATCGCATGGGATATTAAAGTGAATTAAATAAAATAAAGCAACTTCTGATTAAATTGCCAACAGTTGGAGAGTCACACGGGATTCTCGGATTTTTCATCGTGCGACAGTGAAACTAACATCCTGTATCCCTCGTTAAAATTATCTGCAATTCCCAGATCAAATCTCTTCAAGCTGGGATGGGAGAAAACGATATGAAAAAAAGTATTAACTTTTAATATTCAACTTATTATCCTTTGCGTCTCTCTGCGAGTAGAAAGGGAACTCTCGGCAGACTCGATTTAACCGTATACTCGCTCCACCACACCTTGCACATAAACTTCCAACTCGATTACACCCGTTTCTCCATTTCCAGCAGCTTGCAACTATAAAAATTACCACGTCCGCGAGTAGAAATAAGAACTGCCGTTACCAACGCGCGAAGGCGAAATTCTCCAACCGCGTTACCGAGATGTCGCAAGCTCGACGGGTCTTTGCCACGTGTACGGTTCAGTTCAGATAAGAAGGCAACGGGTAAAAAAAGAAGAAAAAAAAAAAAATAAGGAGCGAGATAGAATGAAAAAGAGAAGAAAAGGAAGAAGGAAGGAAAACGATGGCAGTTTGCTTGGTGGCTTGAAAGGCTATTGGCTTGGTCCAGTAAGGAATCCAGAAGGTGCAACTTTGCCAACAAATTGAGTTTAGACCCTTCGAGCATTTCCCTCAATCCCCCTCTACACACGTCTACGATGGATTTTTCCGGAGGGTCAATGGAAATACTCGAACTCGATCCCCTTCGGACGCGATAAACGTCCCCGTGTGGCCAAGTTCCTTCACGCCGTAGGAAAAATGAAGTTGATGGCCTCTTTCCACGATATCGGCACACCGACACGCTTCTCCACTCGGTCTTACGTAATCCTTCCAACGTTGTAAGATCGTATTAAATGAAGGAAAGGTGTTTTGGAATTGGATGTCGTGTCGGAACCTCCGGGGAATGTTCCCTTACGTTTAGTTGCGTTTTTGGTCAACGTTGGTTCATAGGATGCACTGATACGGATTATGGAGTTGTATGTCTTGGAACGATACATTAGACTGAACGTATTCTCGCACACTGGTGTTTCTGGCATTTACATATCAATCTATCATCACGTTTATCTACATGCTGATTAATGAGATCCGACGTTTATTATATTTTGTATCGTTTAAGTATTAGTTTCGTATAGTATTAGGTTGTCCGAAATGTTCCTTTCGTTTTATAAGGAAATAATAGACGCACAATGTTTATTGAATTACGTACGAATATAATAATAGAAATACAACGAAATGGATCATACCTAATTCAATAAAATACAAACAGAAGTTGTTGCTCATTTATTATGACTTTATGAAACGAAAGAAACTTTTCGGACAACCTAATATTATAAGTAGCCTGCAGAACGAAGAAGACTACACAAAGTTGATATCTTAAAAATAGAACGTGCAATCTAAGCAGAAAAAGTGATTCATTACAAAATAAGAGTATATTAATAAACGTCTTCTTTTCATACTCAGATCGTGTGAGAGAATTCCACGGATACGCTTAATATTTTACGTTCGGCCGTGAAAATAATCGATGTAACGTCAATATCCTGGAACTCTTGTAAACTTGTGCTAGCGTACCATCAAGAATTTAGACGCGGGTTGCACGTAGTTAAGGAGTTTCACTTAGCGTACATCTTAGTTTGAAGCAAGCAACTTATCCTAAAGGAACCTCTTTATCCAGGAAGACCCACGTGAACGCCACTCGTCAACGGCGTACCGAGTTCGCCTGTTCTGTAGATAACGAGATGAACTTTCGGCTACTCTGCAGGTAGTCTAAGTGATACATGGATCATTAGGGAAACTAGTCTTACGGTTATCATCCGTTCAGCCTGATAATCCTGCTTGCACTCGATTAACCTCGTTCTCTATCAACATCAAGCTTGGGTATTATTCAAATGGTATATTTGAAAAATGATTATTTGAACAATAATACATTATTTTATTTGACCGGAGTGAGGGTAACGGCGGATGTAAACGAAGAATGGGAATGAAAAGACTGGACTGAGAATATAGAGAAAATAAAAGGAACAGAAGTTAGAGTTGGCAAGTGTGAATGGATAAGAAAATGTATGGAGAAGTGAAATGAAAGTTTGGGTGAAAGAGAAGTGAGAAAGATAAGAAGGTGAAATATGGGAAAAGAATTGAGTGAGAACGGAGAATAAGGTAGAGAGAATGGTTAAATGAAGGCAGAAAGAGAGCTCCGCTCCGTACGTAGAGTAACACACAAAAGGAGATGCAAACGTTCAACCAAAAGAGGAAATAATCGAAGAATACTGGACGAAAGAGAAGATTGTGTTTCGATGGATAAATGGGAAAGTTTTTGGAAAAGATAGCGAAAATTTGGAGAAAAAGAGGAAAGTGAACAAAAGGTTGAGATATACAATGAGAAAACTGACAATGTGGGATGAATAAGGTAAGGAATAGTTAGATGAGCTAAAAGGGAACAGAAAGATCTCTATTTCGTAAATGGTAATACGAAGAACAAAAGATCGTGTTTCAGGAACGGAGTGGAAAAGTAAATTAGGCAGCTGCTTCAGGATGAGAAATCGCAGGTTGGATTCCAGTTACCTCAAGACAGCTCATTTTTCTTTAAGGGCCAAGAGGAGCCTTTGGAGGTATAAGACTTTAAGCGAAAAGAAATAAAAGACAATTTAATAAGAATTTAAAGAGTAAACTAGATACGATAGAAGCGTGCAATGAAAGCACAACGAAAAGGAAAAAAAGAAAAAGGAGAAAAAAGGCGGGACTAAAAATGTAACAAAGACGGTAGAAAGGATGTAATAAAAATAAGGTAAAAGACAGAATCACCACGAAGGGGAAAGGGCTTTGCGAAAAGGCTTTGAAGGTATAAAAACACCGATAACAAAAGGCGGATTTAAAAAAGCAAATAAAAGCAGGACATATAAAAAAAAAATCACACATAGTGAAAGAAAAACAGGTTCTACATAAGTGAAAGAAAAACGGATTCTACACAAGGAGCGAAAGGCGGGAAAATAGAATACCGTTTAAGAGAAAATGAAATGAAAACAAGTGAAAAAGAAAGTGAGATAATCGTGCAAAAGAACTAGACAGAGGAGGATTAACCGCGTAATTGCGCACAGTTATTCGAGCGTCCGTCGTGTAATTAACGCACCCTATTAACACCTACGTACACAGTCTCATGCTACAATTAACTCCGAACGGTTTAGAACTAACGCACAAACACCAGAGAAGCTTCGTTGCAAAACTACTTCATCACATCCACGTGAGACACACGTTCGCTATATCCTCCTTAAAATAATTTCTATAGAAATCACGAAGAAACAATTATTTAAAATTATCGTTATTATTGAAAAAAGCCTCGATATTGGTCAGAAATCTGTCAACAATATGTACGTGGTTATTAACTATAGAAATAATAAATGCCTCGAAATGACAGATTTCAATATTTATATTTTTGCTGTTTGCACATTAAAACCATGCAAAGTACTTGCTGTTGTAATGTTTTCTTTTCATTACACCGCTTCAATCGTTTATCGTACGAGTTTTTCCATAAGCAGAGGAGCCTTTGAACGCTGTATGTAATTACTGCTTTAACGCTATGTCCGAAGCAAAATGTTAAAATATCGAACAAGGTTCATATTCAGTAATTATGTAATTTGGAATTAAAGTTAGATTTAACTATTCAGTATTATTTAATCCTTAACGCTAAATAAAGCGATGGCTTAATTATGATCATTTATATGTAGCGTACGTATTTAAATATACATTAAAAATTGCTAGTTCAAATATTAATAATAATCAAAGAGAAATAAATGGAATCAGTTTCTCACTGTTATTCCTCCAGCACTCGTCAATTACGAAGTTTCCGATAAAAGGAAACGAAATAATTGTTGTTATAGGTCGATAGCTCGACGTTCTGCCCGGTAATTTTAGCGCCGACTGGCCGAGAACTCGAGCCAGCCTCGTTCTAATTTCAATTCCGTTGTTTCTTCCGATACGAGGCGACGTGGTCGGACAAAAAGGGAAACTATCTCAAGAAAGACGGTTCGAGCGCGAATATTCACTCGAAACGAGACTTCTTCCTCTTCTGCGGACTTCCGGTTCCCGCGACGTTTCATGGAAATTCAGATTATTTCAGTCGACTCGTAAAACTAGGTTCAAAGATTCTATCGGGTGTTTTCAGATAATTCTTTGGGTTGAAAAAAAGAAAAAAGAAATAGAGAACGATGGACGAAAAAAGATATCTCCTTATACCCTGTCTCGTTATTTTTCATTTTAAAGAAGGGAAGGGAAGATAGTTTACGAGCAATGTGAAATATTAGGGCGATTTAGGATCTTCTGATGGGATGCTCAGTTATCTCGTTCACCGGTTTTGTTCAAACTTCGAACACTGGTAAATTTCGTTACTTTGTGTATAAAATTAAATATTTAATACCTTTTGAGCAGATACTCATGATCAAAGTTTCATCGCGTCAAAGTATTATAAGTGGTAACTTGTCCAACTTATCGATTCAACCGTCAACTAACCCAGCAACGAAACTTTGATCTCGAACAGACCGTGGATATTTATGCAAATTCATACTTTTACGAATATAATTTGAAAAAATGGAACTATATAGAACTCGTACGTTGTAGTATGTAGAATTATACTATGTAGAATCTTGTACATTTTTTCGAATTTTCCATAAATGCATAGAAAATATCACGGTCTAATCACGAATATCCCGAAAGTACTCAACATCCGATTCTATAATGGATTATTTTTAAACAGAATGAAATTTTCTAGCATCCAGTGTTTCGATGAAATCGATAAACCGAAGGTTGTACACCCTCCCTGTTGGGATATTAGAGGCAATGAGCGTCTCATTCAACATATTCTAATTTTGATAAATCGATTCTGGAGTAATTTCCATGTTTCTTCGAGATCCCTGAGAAACTGATCCTTCGTAAGGTTCCCTCGCGAATATCTAGAAAAACGAAATCTTTGAAGGAAAAGTAATCTAAGAAGGACCGTACTTTAGACAGCCATGAAATAATTATGACCTACTCAACCTTCGCCATCCCGAATTCATGCGACCTCGAATGGCTTCGTCCTGCGTTAAAAGGATCCCGACTTCGACTTTTAAATCACAATCCCCGCCATTCTTCTGTTCGACAAATCGCTCCACGATTTCCCTACAACGAGCAAGCGTTCCCCTCGCGTTATCCATTCACCATGACCCAGACAGACAACGAGGATAAAGAAGAAACTGGTTTTCATCCCCCTAGGTGGGTATCAGTCACGACTCAATATCGATCCCCGGCGTCATAATTTCGCAAATTATTCGCGCCTTGATGCACGCGATCGAACGACGTGCAAATTATTTCCGTTCCAGGCCTCGATTTAAACCACGCCACGAAATTTTCAGCCACCCCTTTTGTCCCTTTTCCGATGGCCTTTAAAGCGGAGTTTCGGCGAATAAAACACATGGGACAGGGCCGGGCCAATTATTCTCGCGAGTCACGAAAAAATGGGATCCACGAGAACTCTGCGTCTGACAAGTGATTAATTCTTTCAGCCGGCAAGAAGCGTCCCCGTGACAGAGAATCCCTGAGAGCCCCGAACGATCCGGGATATTCCTGGTCTCGTCGTCTAACTCCCCCAGCTCGCCGATTTATGAAACTTTATCCTACAATTTTCCACCTTGTTCTTCCTGCTTGCAATTGAAACGATTTCTTTATCTTCTGTCTCTTCTATTTTTTATTATATCTCCGTTTTCGTTTCTAAACTATCATGCACGATTATTCGTTTCAATCGCCTGCCGTGGTTATTCGAAGATAAAATAGATCATCGGACGTGTTGTTTAACAAACTGGAAAATTCCCTGTCAATTTCTTACAATCATTTGCTTTCCATTTATCGAGTAAAACTTCTCCGATGTAATATTTCGTACTGTATTTTAAGAACTCGCACGTTTCACTTACCAAAGATAACCGTAACAGCCGTAATTACGTAGAGATAATTTCAAGCAGAAGGTAATTATCGAAGTTTAACCTTAACTTCACCCTCTTACGACGAAACTTTGATTACATAATCTGAAAGGAACATACACCGTTCTGTCGAAGAATCAACTTCGGAATCTCCTTAGAAAGACGCAACCGATATTAAAAATCGTAACTCTGACGAACGATCAAGTTTTTTCCATTATTTTCATTCTCTTCCCATTAATTTTCATCAGACGGAGGGGAAGAAAAGAAATAAAAGGAAGGGATGAAAAATTTCTGACAGAAGGAATCGTCGAAAATTCACACGTAATACACTGTCTGTTTTCGGTATATATCATTTCTCGCCGCAGAAAGAGAAACGAAGAGCCATTTTTCGCCCCGTTACGCCATTCCTTGCCATTTTGAACAACGATAGATCAGACAACCGACCGTCTACGTTGACGTGAACGAATGAAGGCCAATCCCGAAGATCTGCACGCGTGCAGCACTCGTTCGCACATCGAACTGTCTGCCTCCTTATTTTCCATTTCACCACCAGATTTCTCTTACTAATAAAATTCAATCGTTTCCACCGAACGATAAGCGTTGATGCTCTTTATCGAACGACGTATGTTTCAGCTACGGGGATGATAACTTTACAACCATCGTATCCACGGAAAGATAACTATTTTCATGGGAAAATGGCGTTCGTAAGGAGTACGCGGGGAGATAAGTTCGCGCTGTTCTCACGGTAAAATTGCGTTTTCGCAAATAAAGATAACTCGGAATATCGTATTTCGCGTCACGTTGCGATAGCAGTTTGTAAATATCGACGTAGACATTGGAAAATTATTATCTTTCTTCTTGAATTTAAGAAATTAAAGTCGCGCGAACTATAAACTGATAAAAATATGTGGATACAAAACGAATTTGCACCTATAATTATAATATATCGTTCGTACGATTTACATTTTTAATCCCTTTGTATCTTGAGATATTTTACGTCGTACATTTTTCTAACTGTATCTCGTTTCGTTGAAAATCATAGAAAGATGACGTGACAAGTCCATTTTTGCTGACTTTTATATTTTAATGTTATTCGATATTTTAGCAATTTTGAAGAGTACAAAAAAAGCACATGTTTACGTACAAAATCAAAGGAAAAGACAATTTTAATCGAAATCGACAATGTACGGAATTTTTTCATTCTTTCTCTGTGAAAAAGAGGAATATTGTAAGACAATATAAAAAGTTTATGTAAAAGATAATGTAAAGTCACCTAACTCTTTATGAGAAGTTCCTTCGTGCTGGATGAATAAAAAAGGAAGTATTTGCAATATCGATGATGTGCCGACACGGAGGCAAAGGATGATCGTGGAAAGGTTTGCGAATTGGCAAATTCGTTTGTTCCTTTAAAGCAAATAGCCTTTATGGGAGTTAAAACATAGGTCCGTTTTAACGCGTGTAACGATGTCTGGTCATTACGCGGCTTCGCCCCGGGGAGACTCGGTAACAGAATGGCGAGCCGAACGACTCGATTCAACGACGAAGACAAAATATTCACCCCTGAACCACAGTTGTCGTTACAAACGAGCCACCCTTTCAACCCAGCTGCGAAAACATCGCTCGGAACTCGTGTCTGTTATGTCGTTGCGGTTGAACGAGTTTCGAGGAAAAATTGAGTAGAGATGGAGCGAAAAAAGAGATTGAAGGTGAATGGTAAGAGATTAAAAAAAGTCACTGAATATGCGAGCGATTTATTACAATTTAAATTCAGAGGATCTATCATCGTCTGTGATATTCCTTTAATTATTTTAGTGTGATACTAAAAGTACGAAGAGTGATCGAAATGATCACAGATCATTATTTTATACGACAGTTTACACAATTTAATTTCTCTTGCGTTACTTTTTTGATACTACAATTTTTTCTGCCATTCTATATTTTGTTAGTCGGTTGTTATAACACTAAGAAAGACTCTAAGTGTGGAGAGTATAGTGACAGTAGAGTAGTATAAGATTTATAATGTAGCAGAATAATGTAGATGTTCAAATAATCAAATTGCAAGTATCGTACAAAAGACAAATTTTGTCTAGTTTCAACGCCAACAAAATAGAGATTTAGAGAAAAGTTCATGAATAATTTTAATCAATTTTTCCACGTATAGCATAATCATTGCAGCATAGTTATGGTATACTAGAAACTCCAGCCCTTGTGTATCTAATAATATCTCAGCAATGAATAATATTGACGAATTATCAAGTTACAAATTATAACAGAATTTTACAATTTCACGTAAAATGATCAAATGACTCGTAGTTTGTAAAATTGTATTTGCATCTATTATTGCTGATCTTATTACTGTTATGCACGAAATTTTATTGCCACTAATAACTCGCAAGATTTCACTGATAATATTAGTTGCATTGTACAAGAAGGCATCTCAAAGTAAAAGATAGAATGAAATAGCAAAATGAAAGTCGCCAAAGGATGAATAAATCGGACTCGAATGCTTGCTGTTGTCCTTATTTACCTAATTTCTGCCGCGGTGGTAGCGGGTGCAAGTGCACCGCCCCCTTTCTGATATTGCATTTTGGAGGATGTCGTTCAAGTGGATGCAATTTGCCATAACGACCACTCACGATTTTTGCCACGGACCGAACACTTCGAAATCCCAGCGCGCGCGATTCTTACATTAGATGAGAGCATTCAGTTCAGCGAGATTGAACTTACACCTTTAATACCCGCCCCTTTCATTAGGTTTCATTAAATTTCTCAACGCGATCAGCTGAACCCGGTACCACCTTTCGTGCTCTAATACGTTCGAAAGAATGGCAAACGGAATGTTCTGTTCTTCTCACTATCGATCTTTTCTGCTCTGATAGAGAGGCTCAAAAAGTAGCTGGGGAAAATGTCTGAACTGAAAATTTACGTCGATCATGATGAAAACTTGATCGTTTATTGATGTGTGGGCTATGAATTTGTACGCGAATACATACCTTTGTGAGCATAAAAATAGAAGTTAAATATTGTAAGGAGTACTTTACTGTGGATACTCTGAGTTTTGCCCAAATTTTAAATAAACATAAAATACCTCACAAAGGTTTACTAACATTTTACCAATATCATCTTTCAGTAAATACTATTGTATATCCTTTTTATAAAGTTATTTCTTTTTTTTGCAGTAGATTCACTTGTTAATCCAGTGTGAGGTTCATCCTTCGGACCTAAATCTCCCTTCTTAACTCTTTGAACTCCAGACAGATTCTTATGGAACATACGACATAAATAAGCGGCTACAACCATAATGTTCCTTTGTATAGAAGTGGTCCCAAGCTTTCCCAACTCCGCTATATATTTATATTATTAAATTTCTAACAACGCTGGTAAATCCCTTTTAAAGGCATACAACTTTTCTTCCAAACATCTGAATACCAGAATACGACGTAACAGAAATCAACTTACCAAAGTTCCAGTATCTACCAATTTCGCTCCTAAATCTGTATCTACCATCCCTAGATCCAGACATGACCGTTAAATATTAACTCTCAGTATTAATGATACTCGGACTGATTGAACGTTACTTAGAAAAACGCGAGACCACAGATGAGGAAGATATCGCAAACATTCAACCACGAGAGGAGCATCATCCCCAAACACAGACAAACATGGAATCAAAACTCAATCAAGACGGGGTTTATTTTTCCATCCGCGGGTCAGAGTATCCAGATAACGTTCCGTACAAACGGTCGACAATCGATCTTTCATCGATGGCCAGAGAGTCGGTGGCAATTATTCCCAACGAAGTAGCACGTTTCCGGCAATTTTCGTGGACTGGTACGCCGTCTCGAATCGAGTAGCGTGGCCTGATGACTCGTACATCTTTCTCTCTCTCTCTCTCTCCCCCTCCCCTCTGCCTCCCTTTGTATATCACCTATATACGGGTATATGCAGGTGTTTGACTCTATGTCACTGTACGTGTGTGTATGTATGTATGTGTGGAGCGACCCGATGAGGGTGGAGGGTCGTCGGTGTAAAAGCAACGACCGGAGCTGACCTGAATCCACGGCCGGGGCGATGAAAAGGGAGCAACAAAAGCTGCGCGCGGGACGAGGACGAGAGTGAAAATACGGAAAATAGGCCGTTGTGCAGGGCCACCTTGTGGAACTATTTTGCGGAACGTCGATTCCTGAGCCCTACCTGCCGAGCAAACCGAGGAAAATCTGTAACCTGTAGCCGGACAGTTTAGAAGCTAAGCAGCCGCCTTTTTTACTCCCCAGTCCTGTCGATAACGATGCCCTCGTGATTCCTTCTTTGGCTAGATAAATGGGACTGCAGTCTCCCGCCGCTTTTTATCTACTTTTTTATCTTGTTTTTCGCAAAGAATATCTGTAGATGCTGTAGATATACGTAGAGGATGTTGCTTTTAAGAATGTTCTACTTTTGGATGGTTTTAGGTTGCGGTTAATCGGACAGAATCGATAACAAGAGATTCGTTGAAATTTGTTTTAATCACTGTTTAATTATGTTCCAGAAATTGATTTCTAATTTTTACTATCTCGAGATAGGATACACACGAGAAGAATAAAACCTTCGAATTTTCAACGTCACGAATCACACGGAATCATTTGCAGCCAGCTCAATAATTCGAAGGAGATTAAAAGGAGCTACAACGAAAGTTCAATAAAAGCACACGTGTTTGGGTTGAGTAATAAGTTTCATCGCTTTTTCTTAAAACAACACGTCACGTATTCTATCTAATCGTGGAGTAATTTATTTATCCCATTTCTCTATAAATATATATATCTTTTATCAAAAAATTCAAATACCTATACATTCATTAAGCAATTCTTAAACATTTTTTTAAATAAACTACGCTAGCGAAAAATGAGCGAGCTTACCGACTTAATAATTTGCATACGTTCCAATTATTAATTTCCAAAAGTTCGAGTCTCTCGAAACAGTCCGAAAAGTTCGGTATGTTTTCGAGTGGCTAAAATTAAACTCGAAAGATCCACGAGAAACCGGAAACAAACGATGGCTCTTGGGACAAACGGAAGCCTAGAGTCCGTTGTAGGACAGCGATATAATCCTCCGTTGGAAATTGCGTAATTAATATGTGCTCCAATTAAGTGCACGACTCTGCTCGAGAGTTTCCATACTCGATGAACCATTTGTCCATTTCGACACGGCCCGTGGATAATTATTTCCAGCCGAGAATCATCGTTATCGTGGCTGCGTCGTTATCGTCCCCTTCCATCGTCATCAGTCGATATATATCTCGCACGGAATAATCATTCTCTATCAGACAGCAAGATCAAATCAACTCATTCTCGTCTAAATTAATGTACCGTGGTGCCGTGTAATCATACTTTAAATGCTCTTCGAACGTCGCCTCGCGTTATTTAAATCGACGTTTGAACAAGAAACAACGAAAGTTTAAACGAGAGGAAAAGAGAGAAGTTGGAAATCTGTCAGGAAACTTGCTACTTAACAGTTACCAACGAACGATGGTTTTCATGCACCGTGGAATGAAAGACGCTGGATGAAACGAGAGGCTCTGTGGGAAAGTGGTACAAGTGCAGTTTTTTTTACTAAAACGAGATAAGTACAGGGAAGGATACAGAGTACAGGTACCGTGCAAAGATCTCAAGGTGCTTTTACGATAGTGAATTATAACAGCAACTAATTATATTTATTTTTAGAAAATATTTACACGTAGCGTTACGCGGGAAGAAATTTTAGAAAATTTTCTTTATGGTGCTATCTATGTTTGTTTGTAGCTTCCTCTGGCTTACAATTTTTTACGAATTTTTTATACATATTACCTACGATAGCGCTCTTATAATGCCAACTAATTATATTTATTTTTTGAAAAGTATTTGCTTGTAGCGTTATGCAGAAAGAAATTTTAGAAAATTTTCTTTATGGTACCATCCTTGTTTCTAGCTTCTCTTAGTTTGAAATTTTTAGAAGTATGTATTACCTACGTTCTACAATGGCAATTAATTTTATTTTTTTTTTTTTTGGAAAATACTAACAGGTGATGTTATACAGAAAGAAATTTTTTTAATTTTCCTTATGCTCATTCGTATCCTCCTCTCGGTTAATAAAAATTGTTTATTAGATGAAATCAAAGATTTTTTCATTCAACCCCTTTTTATCTAAATATTTCAAATGCTTATTGGAAAATATTTTCTTGCTTTTTTCCTTCTTTTGTTTGTTTTATGCTTTACTCTTTTTTTCGTGAGTGTTTTGAATGGAAAATTTGAAGCGAATGTTGACAAGAATCTTTTTATTGTTTTATTGGTGATAGTTTCAGTTGGCAAGTTTGAAATGGATGTAAAAAAGGAAGAGATCAAGTTTGTGAGAGATTATGCGCGAAAATAGAAGACCGTAAAGTAAAGTAGATTTTTTATATCAAAATTATAAGTTAAATATATGCGTATTTAAGATATTTACATAACTGGAAGAAACTTGAAATCATATTTGCTTATGTTCAAGTATTTTCGTGAAACATAAATTGCAGGATAATAATATGTTTAATTATTTTACATCCTTAAAGGAAACGTCTCCCTTCTTGAAATAGAAGCTCGTTAATGGAATCGTCACTTAGCTTCTTAGAATTATCCTAGAGCGATTATTTGACGGATCTTGAAAATAGTTGAAGATGAATCGAATTAGAATGACGTTTGCAAGTTTAACGTATCATGAGAGTCGTCCAAGGATCCAAAATTATAATAGTTATAATTTTCGTTAAAGATAAAATAATCGAGAATAAAACATTATCAGTTCCCTATATAGTTGAGAGACGTTCAAGCTTTACCATTAGATTGCTAAAACGTGACCTATGACCTAATATCGGAAATCAACTATTTCGGAATACTAAATGTAACTTTAAATACTGAAACGATATGAGTATTAAACCAATCAAGAACAAACAAAGATGAAAGAAAGTTTAACAAAAATAAGTCCAGTAAATGTGACAAACTCTTCTCAAGAATTTATTTTATTATTTTATTATTCCAATAAAGTGAAACGGATAAAGCAAGAATAAAAGAAAATTAAGTTCTTGAGAAGACTCTGCCAATTCTTGGCTTTATCTCAAAAACACTAAAAGTTTACAGTTAACGATAAAACTGTATCACATTAATTTAAAAGTTAAAAGGCTACGGTTACGGGCATATTCTGTTTATACCACAGAATACGAAAGGCCTCAGGGAATGTGCAAAGAATTCTATTCACGTTTCGATTGATTTATCGTAGGACTAGTTTGGATTAATATTCAATGCTGTTATGCTTAATGTCATATTTCATTTAATTGACGACGCTATAATGCTGCAGTAATGTAACATAATTTTGGGCAAAATGATTCAGCAATTATCAACATTAAAGATTGACAGATGATTAATTACCTACAGCACCATTATCTAACAATATATCATCATTGACAACTCACTAAAAAATTAAAAAAATTTAACTTCCAAGCCTAGCAACTCTACAAAAATCGAACAATTGAAAAATTAAGGCTCCCCAAATCTAACAACCCTCTATAATTATCTAAAAAATTGAAAGATTAAATGTACCAAACGTAAGCTTAAATCATTACAACGAAAAGAAAAAAACTTTCCCCAACTAAAATTTTCTCATATTCTGAAAGCTGTGTGCATTTTCACCCTCAAACCCGATAACTCGGAGTCATTGCAACGACCAAGCAGCTCGCCATCGGAAGTACAAAAAACAAAGAGGCGCTGCTTCCGTGTTGACCAATCCACTTTCCGCCAGCCGTACTTGTGTCTCGTTTAACCACAGCTTGTGTACCAAACGAATAAGCATCATCAACGTAGTCCAGTCGCTGCGTAAAGTGGTAATCGATGTTGAACCCACGGTTGTTTGCTAACGTCTCCGCTACACACAACCATACGACACACATTAGACACACACATGAGCACACATGCTCTAATACAAAGACGGGCGCGTCTGGTTTTCTTGGACACTGGTCTGACCGCGAAAAGCTCACGATCATTAACCAACCGATTGGTAATTTAATAAAACGCGCTTGTTCGTCGAGCTGAGCTCCTTTCTTCGCGTCTTCGCCATGAATTTCCAATTTGGATAAAATATCGTTGAAAAGGGAACATTGAACATTGAAGTTCGAAACGAAAAGTGTATGGTACAGATGCGAATGTATGAAGATACCTGATCCTTCTAATAGACGCATTGATATTAATTTTCTCAAGAATATTTGAACAATGTACGAGTAATAAAAATAAGTCATGGACAGCGACCCTTTTTTGTACATTTAAATTTCTTGCAAATTTATACTCATTGTAATACTTTCGATTATAACAAAACGATTTTGATTATAATAAAATGATTACAACATAGATACGTGTTTCAGTATTTACTGTTATTGCATCACCATGAAATCTATTTGTATGAAAAGAGTACCTAATATCGAGATATTCGCAAAACGTCGGAACAAAAGCGCAATGTATCATACTGTGAAAAACACGATCGAAAGCCGAAGAACTACAAGACAGCTACATTTATGACACGATTTTGGAAGTAGGGCAACCTTCTACTCGGCGGTCAAATGAAACTATCATAAAAAAGGTGTCGAAAAGGTGAATCTTACGCTGATTGAGGATCGAAAGGGGGCAAATTGAAGTTTCGAGGTGAAGCAGCGATCTGCCTTCTAAAGCACTTTGAAAGTATAATTCTGAGGGTCCGTAAAATCGAGCCCGGCTCGTTCAGTCTAATGGAGGCGTCCACGCTTTTCAATTTGTTCGAGCAATTTCCTTTCCCCCTGTCGAGCATCCACCCTTATTCGGATAGGTTCACCTACGAAACGAGTTACTCGCGTTAAGACCGATTCCTCGATTCTTGCTACCTTTGTAGACGATTAGCAATTCCGTTTCAAGCTCTATCAGCTGAATTTATGAATTCATTTAGGTATTTTTGAAGCAATGAATATCGGTAGGTACAAACGATTTTCGCGATTTTCATTTTCTTATTATGGTCAAAGGGCAAGCAATTTTTGGTCTCGATAGTTAGGTAACTTTGTATTAGATAATTTTGCTAGATATTTAGAAGGTTTGTTAGGTACTCGAAAAGTTTTCTGCTGGTTATTTAACTCTGCTACGGTTTTCAAATTTTTACGACCCAACCTTCTTCCGATAAACAAAGAAACTTTTAATGTTCGAAAACTTTGTTTTGCATGGAGTTCAGACGATAAATAGCGCACTTTGACGATGATTCTTTTATAGTTTTTGGAAGCTTAAGACATATTGTAAGGCTAGGAAAACGTCTTAGTCTTAGAATACAGAACATAGAATATAGAATATAAAATATATAAAATAAAGTCGATGAAACTATTATTTAGACTAATTATTATCCTTTCAATTTCTCAAATTCTATTTCTTTATTTAAGCTTCTTTTCGAATAACAGCGATTCCTGTCCTTTATTTAATTTTAAAACCGAAACTACTTGTTTTATTTCAAAGGCACTAATAGAAAAAAACAATAAAATAAGTCTTTAGAATAAAAATATAATAACGAACGACAAGTGAAAAATTATTTGATAAATTACTCACGGCAATAGAAAAAAGATCAAGATTCTAAAGTTTGCGTATTTGAATCACGAACACGCAACAAATGTGTGTTCAAACTTTTTGACGCGATTCAACCATAAATGTAGCTGTTCGCGTAGAATAACTGACGCTATGTATATGAAGTCACTTTTATTACTATCAGACAAACTTTACGATTATGCTTTACGCATAAAGGGACCTTCTAAATAACTGTATCACGAAAGGCTGGCATTCTTACCGTAGGCTGTGTCGACGTATGAACGCCTGAAAGCACCGCTATTGGACGGCTACCTATAACAGAAAAACGATAAACATTTATGGAGACAAATAGCATCGTTTAATATCAAAATTCTGAGCCACGTATTTAATGATAGAATTACTACGGAAGTATAGAAAATTAAAGAACAATCTTTAAAAATCTTTAAAAAAGTAAAATGAAAGATGGATCTCTATTAAAAAAGTGCAAACTTGGGAAAATTCTTATATCCATGTGAATCCCTTTGGTAATCATTTTTTATTAGAATATAAAACTAAACAAAAATTAAACGTTATGGTATGGTATGGTATATTGTGATCGCCAGGGTAAAACACATAAGACTGTAATGGCATTCAACGAGTTAAGAAAATTTCTTAAACAATACGTTTCATCATTCTACTCTTTCTTTATTCTCATAAGAATCAGTAAATCACAAATCTCTTTAATTCCATTTTACTTCGACCCATTCTATTCGATCATCTTTTTAGTTCCATTTAATTTCAAGCCCATCCTATTCTTTTTCGTTTTGCAATTCCATCACACTCATCTATTACTTTCCCAATTTCTAATCTTAACGCGATTCTATTCTATTACATTCTACCTTAATCGGTTCTACCACGATCAGCGTAATTTAGATTCTGAAATTTTCTCCATAATCGACCGCGTGCTACATTCATTCCGACGTGTGCTGCGTTACGCGCACCATCAACGCGCGATTCTCGAAGAGGCATCGCGATTTCATGTCCACGAATTCACGGGATTGCGGGCTAAAAGTGTCGGGGAAAATGAAAACTTCCAAGGAAATCCATAACGACGGGAAAGATTACTCCGGCTAAAAGTTTCTTTACCAGCCGTACGTATTTCTCTATCATCCTTAATAAACCACTAGTATATCACGAAGGATGCATTACACAAGGGAGGGAGGTGAGGGGTTAATGGCCGGTGAAATTGCGATCGTAACACGACATGAACATCGTCGTTGCACGGTCTATGTTCCCGTTGCCCCTTCGTCGACGAGCAAACATAAATCATGACGGCGGACCATTCTTACTCGGCTTTGTCGCCATTCTTCCATCGAAAGAAACAGATGCTCAGTTCGAGAGGTTTCAATCGAGGAATTTCCGAAACCGAGCAAGAAGAAGTAGATTCTACAACGGTGGAAATGGTAAATTACCATGTACAGACGATTTATATATATCGGATTGTAATAAATTAGAGATAATAGTTATTCGACATTGTTTGATCAATAAGTTCTTCAATTTTTCTCCACGTTTCTTCTTATTGGTGAATTCGCACATTCACCGACGATCTGCTTTTTATTGCCTACAAAGTTGACAAATAATCCTCGTACAGTAGCCGTCTCTATATTGTGTAAGGTGTATGTGATATGAACCGTAGTGAAATATTTGCTCTTGATATTGTGTCTTTTAACCGGCAAAAATATAAAATATTTTAGTATCACATATCGTATAGCTTGCGAAATCTGTTCTTTCTCGATAACAGACATTTTAGCAATGATACATCCGGTATTGGTTCATCGAACTTTCAGCTAATAAAGAAACACGATTTTATAAATTGATAAACGTTCTAACGAATTATCGAAGATTATAATAAAAGTTACAAAATTATTCTGTTATTCCTTCTACTGTGATTTTACCACGCTAAAACTCCTCGATGTACGCTTCGGAGTATCCGAACGATATTAATTTCCTGGATAAAAATGATCCTGTTTATTCAGGATCGTTCTTTCACAGCACGGCGATCGACATTTAACCAAGAACCGATCTCGTTTCGTGCTACGAAACCGTGGGGGATAATCGAATTAGCCTCGACCGACAAATTCATTTACCTTTCGAATGATTTCGAGCCGCGCGTATAAACGTAGGCGGAAGTAATTAAAAATGAAACAGGATATCGACGCGTCTCGCGTATTTGCAGGTTCACTTGATACTTTAATAATGTATCCGGGCACAAGCGCGTGGACGCCGTTTCTCTCGCCCAGCTACATATTTATCAGTCGAAAAAGGGTATGAAAGTTTCATGAGTATTCCCGAGGATCGAATCGAGCGATATTTATTTTTTTCTGCAGCGAATAACACCGGCTAAGCTACTGATGGATGTCAAAGTTTAATTTCTATCGCGAGAGAATTCTAAACAATTTCATTTTGTATTTCTAAAAGAGCAGAAAGTTACGAATAAATGCATTGCTGTTTCATTTCAAAAGAATGACAAGGGTTGTCGTGTCTACGTAAAAGTGATCGGGACAATTTTTACGAACGTTTTAAATATAGTTTATTTATCCTACAGTTCTAAAATTTCTTATCTCTCCGTGATTCAATAAAAGGATTAGGATAAATTAATTCGTGTTCTATTTTAACGAAAGGACAAAGGTTATCGCGATATAAAATCTATTTAACCAGCCTTTTACAAATATTTTAAATACTTTACTTATTCCATCGTTCTACACCTTCTTTTGCTCTCGACTAAAAATTTGTACATCTGTGTCTTTAACAGTCTTGATCGTGTTATATGGCAAAAGGGATTGACAATAAAATATTAGAGAACGAAGATTTATAGGACTAATAAAAATTTCTATGTTAAACAAATATTGGTCATTGTAGTTCAACCACTGCGATGAGTAGAAGAAAAAGTGACTACCTCTAATTTCCTCTTTTCCCTTCATTTCTCCAGCATTACTATCTATTCTCCTTTTCCTTTCTGTCCTCCACCTTTTCTTTTCTTCTCCTTTTTTTGTTCTCCCTTTCTCTCTTCTTTTCCCTCCTACCAATAAAAAAATAGAAGGGCAAAGGTATTTTAATGAAAATATTTTCCACCGCTGTGGCAAATGCTACAAAATATTACAAATTCCGGTCCTAAAACTCCCCTAGTACCCTAAAGCATTCTAAAATCCGTGCGCTTCGAATCCGACACGCGACACATCCTCATCCTCGATAAACGGGAAGTAAGCCTATATTTATTCTACGAACAAAAGAGAGAGAGAAAGAGAGAGAGAGAGAAATAGAGAAAAGGATACTATGATTCAAATCGAACCACTCTCGATACTCGAGCTGAGTTTATATTCAAGAACATGCATGCGCAATTCTACTCGCCTCGGTACACCGTGTGCCATACTGCGTTGTGGATAACGCGTATCCTCGGCCACCGATCGATATTTTTCATTTTCTTTTACATCTCCCTCGAAAATGTGCTTTTAGAAAGGGCCGAGACCCGAACATTCTTTACCAGATGCCAGACACTCGCCCTTGAATATGGGGATTCCATCATACAGAAGATACGGCATCACAAGTTTTATGTGAATGTTAATGCGTAGAGGTTGATCCTTTTCTTCGATTCCTATACGTAGAATATGAATCTTGTGGGAAATATAGAATTGTTATATCTGAAGGGTAAGATATAAAAATATAAAGAATTGTGGTTCGCTCTATGTGTATCCTATGACGGAATTTTATGTCAATATTTTTCAAGGTACATCATAACTGTGTATAACATACGCAACGTATAACATTATTATATATGTATTGTATTTATATTTATGAGAAATTCTATTATATTCATTACAGTATGTAAAATCTTGATCACAGTGAAGATGATTGGTAAATATGCTAAAATATATCATAGAATATTTAGTAGAATTTTCAAGTAAAAGTTGTCTAATTTACTATGACAGAATAATGAATTGTCTTTAGTAATTATTCTATCGTCTCTGGCAATCATTATCATCATACTTACGTATTAGTAATTTCAGTAGCAAGTATCGTTACGTGGTGTCCTCGAGCATCTGCGACATTTAGTAACATATCAATCCCTACTCGTTACATTTATTAAGACAGTGGTAACTAAAACAATATGCAACTTCCAAAAATGGAATTTTTACCCTTTTCGCTTAAAGAAGCCTAAAATATTACTCTAAAAAAAGCTCTTCTCAATTAAAAGAAAATCTTAAAAAAGGCGCTCGAAAAAAAGGAGTCTCCCAATTAAAGAATATAAAACTTACACTAAAAAGACCTTCTTCCTCCAATTAAAAAACCTAAAAAGACACACCGTCCAACTGACAAAGACGTCAAAAAAACCACTTCGATAAATATCTCGCTGGTTATGAAACTTCATAAAAAAAAGAGTCTGAAAACTGTAACCACAACTTTTAAAGTTCGCTGCTACACTAAATATCGATCGCTTTCAACAGGACAAAAATCTTGTCTTCAAGAGACGCATAATCCTTCAGAGTGATTCGCGATTCTACCTCTTTCAATCGTTCGCCAAAGGACCAACTAAAGGGGAGCATAAAAATTGTGCTTCAATAATTTGAGGTCCCTGGGCGCTTTGAGGTCGAAGGCGGTCAATACGCTTTGAATCCTGTCTCCTTAATCTCCAGAACGACGTTATTTCGAGGTCAAAGTCCAACTGGATCGACACAATACTCCAACTTTCTCGAAGTTGCAGTTTCCGTCTCCCTATCATCCTTCGTTCTAAAATCTAGAGTCTACAGCTCGAAAGATCGATGGCGAATTAGACGCTGAAATTCGACACTTCTGAGCAACTGTTCTAAATTCCCGCGAGATCGCTCCGTATAGATTTGCAGTCGCTATATCGTTCCAATAAATCTTCCCGGTAGAGAATTTTATAACGCTCAATGACGATAGAAATATGTATTTGGTCCGTCTATAAGCTTAGAGATGTTTGTACAAGTCACGCCGACTTAATGCTTCGAGAAATAGAAAGATTTGTTGAATAGATTGATAGATTGATATACGACGAGATGGAAGTTCTGCCGAACAGTTATTTCAAAAGTGGAGGAACTTAGAGAGAATGGGGTATTTTGTTAATATTTTATGTAAAAAGATAGATTTCTCTAAATTTGTTATCCAGAAATATAAAATTCCTCCATTTACACTATCGACCATTTCCTCTAGTCATAATAATTGCTCAGATAGTCTATAAACACGTCCACTGTGAGAGCAATTTTAAGGAGAATTCTCATCTCTTCCATATGGACACTGATAAGAGAAAACACGTGTCGAACATTCTTTTAAGAACTACCGTACATCAAAGTTTGTTTCTTTAGAATAAAATCATATATTTCAAGAGATGAACGAAAAATGTGTATCTTGTACTTAAAACACCTTCAACGTCTATTTGCCAAGGTATTCCAGTGACGCATGACCAACTTAGACCTTTCAATGAAATAATATAGGCCATTTATAGAGTAACCATTCTCGTTAAATCGATTCGAAAAACTCATACACACCTTGAGAAAGAAAACAGTGTACATATATTCAACGTTTCTCATCAGTGAACACTTTACATTGATTCAACGAAGAATAGGGCGTCGACTAATGGCTGCTCTCAGGTGTTAAGAGGCAAGCGATCGAGGTAACGGTTTTACAATATATTTGCTCGCGACGGGGCCTCTCTGCTGATTCTGTTGACTGAACGAGGATGATTTTAATGCCTTTTCAGAGAAGCCAGCAGCTGCTTTGCTTTACACGTGATTATGCACGCGTTGAAACGGTTTGCTGCTATCGCTCCTCCTTTTGTTCTTACCGCTTCGATTAATATCATCAGAAGGGAACATAAGACTGAACGTAAACGTAAAAGAAACGGAAAAAAATCGAGCCAGAACGATCGGTTTAAAAATAAACAAGAGCGCAAGACCCGGTAAGAGGAGGAGACCTCTCTTTGCTGAAATTAAAGTGTTCTCGTTCGCCAGGAGGAAGAAGTAAAAATATTCCACCACGAAGAATGTTAAATAGAACAACGAGTGTAGGTATGAAACGCTCGCGAAACATTTGCATTTCGAACGGCTGCAAATGTCCGACATTTCGCGTTTCGAGAACGACTCGACGTTATTGAACGTGAGTAAATAAAACAAGTAGAGTAGTAACTGGCCGGGAGAAAAGGATACGTCTGATATAAAGATCTTTCTCGTTACGTGACAAAGTAGCCATAAGCTTTCTGTGTTTTTGTTTCTTGCGAAATTTTCTCATTTCTGTGCATTTTTTGCATTTTATTTATTTAATTTTCTTTGAAACTAAAAGCAGCGGAAACATTAGTATGCAGCGAAACGGCAGGGGTCTGTATGGCTTAAAACAGATGAATATTTCGTGTTTAAAAAAAACTATTTTAATCCTCTAGGACGAACGGCCAAATGCGGTGTTCCACGGGAAAAATGAGAACTCGCTGAGTTTGGAAAAAATGAAGCTGTTGAAGGTATGGAATAACGAAAACTGGTAAAACATAAGCCAGATTCGTTGGAGTTTAGGCTGAATCGCGTGGCACATTAATATAAATGAGAATCTATCTCTACATCTCGTTGTATGTATATAATTCGAGCTGTTTGATAAACTATCAACATATTTCATTTTTTTGTTATATTATTTTATCCATTTATCCATTTTCCATCACATAAGAATATACACTGCTTGCCATAAGTATGTAGACATTTTTAACAATACCTAATTGTTACTAAGGATATCTCAATTAATAACAAACTATCAACCAGCAGTATGTGGTATTACATTAAAATGAAATACATGATTTGCAAAAATATCACAGATATTGTTGGAATCAATTACAGTCGTCTTCCGATCAATCTGGAAGATCATTTCCACGTTATCTATAGTTTCACAACCATATGATCTGAGTATAATAAACTTCTTAATTAAAAAAGCTGCTTCACGATGCAACTGCTTGACGCTTATGTATGCCAATATTGTGATTGCATATTAACTGTTAAAATTAACTTTAATCGTGTTCCATCATTTTATGATACTTTGTGATTTTCTATGTGTAATTTTATAACTAATCTATACATATGTATGTACTGGCAAAAATAAGCAGGTGTCCATATACTTCTGGGCGAAGGCGTACATTTTCACGAAGAGAAACTTTATCGCAGAATTGAAGTAACGATACATGTATTCCAGTTGTTCCTGTTTTCATAGTCTTTCCTGATATGTCCGATCAATAAAGGCCCCATTCTCCTAGAAAATCTAGCGAGCATCGAAGACATTAGGCGAACCAACGTGAAATACGTGGAGGAAACGCGACACTCCGGACACTCTAATAAAATATTCGATACTTTGCATAGTGAAAACTTCTATCCGAACTGTCGTTCCGAATTTTTCTCCCGAGTGAAACTAACTAGAGCACTCGGAAACAGGCTCACCGTCGAAGAGACGACTCGTCGAGACACACAGCCAATGATCGTTTGTGAGTAGAAAAAAACTCTCTTTCACAATCTCTAATTTGCAATTAAAACGATAACGCCAGGAATCAAGTGGATAGACTATCTGGAAACTGCGCACGTCAAACGTTATTTTCACTGCTTTTACAAATATAATAAATACTTATTTTTCGCCAAGTTCCTCCGACCCTTCAAATATTCATTTCTCTCCTATTAACTTTCTTCAAAATTATCTCTTTTTTCTTCTGTTATTTCAATGATATTTTCCTCGAAATCGTACTAATTTCCTCTTGTTAATCGTAGGAAAGCAATCACGCTACTTCGTTTCCTTCGTTCTCCTTCCTACAAAAATATTACAATGGAAACTTACCCTGTTGCACCATGATTCACTCACCACGTTGATGTACATTTCCAGGATTTATGTCCTTCCATTTCGACCATACTTCTCTCGAAATCATTTCACTTTGCTACACCTCCCTACAGATCGTTCTACTGTACGCTCACAGTCCCATTTTTTTTAAACTAAATTCTTTTCCGCCGAACCAAAGAGCACTCACAATGTTCTATCGCGACTCGTTAAAACGTCTGACCGTTCAAGAGTCAACAAACGCGCTCGTGCTTCTTCCCCGAGGTAGAAGCTCGCCCTGCCGCCTCATAATTAACCAAACTTGTTGATGCCACGAGGAGAAAAGCGCGACTCTCCCCAGTTTTAAGGAACGAGTCAACGAGCCGTCTTGGATGCGTTGCTGGCAATTAATAGCGGAAGGGAAAGCGGCGTGCAGCCAGAGGCTCTCGAATGAACGTCGGTTCTCTTTCCTTTTCTCTACACGATGGTGGTTTCAGTAAACTCGACGAGAATCCAACGCTCGAATCGTCGCGGTTGAAGCCTTTGGACGTTCTAGCGTCGACGAATGACGAAGCTCGCGTGAAGTAGACGACGGTTGTTAGAAGAGCGTTCTCATGGAAGGGGATTCGATGTTTTATGCATGGCTCGTGTATACGGCGCGGATGGAAAATTGAAATTTGATCGCGATAGCGTTTATTCTATTTCGTCCTTTACCTCGTGCTTATGAGAGAATTTGATTTAACATGTAGTACAGCGAGGCTGGATTTTATGAACTTTGGTGGATCATAGAACAGAGAGTAAGGGTAAAAATTTGAGTGACAATATGTAATTGTTGGCAATTCAATGGAATCGCGAATGTAAAAGATGGTTGTTTAAAGAGTGAAGAATTTTGCCCGTAGAAATCTCGGCTCTTTCCTTCCGTTGTATTTTTATCGCTATACGGATTTTCTGTGATATTGGGATCGTCGTATATCTGTCAATTTCATTAATTTTTGCAATAACAATTGTTAGTCCAATTCCCTGTACGTTATCTGTATTAACTAAGTATTATAATATATAAGTACATCGTAATAATTGATTCTAAAGCGCTGACCCTTAAATTATTCAATGGCATTAATGGAAAATTGATGAGGACGCATCGTGCGTGAAATATTTCGTAAATGTATTAATATTTTTTCAAAAGATTAATAAATATCCAAGTGTAAGTACGTACCTGGACAACTTTTACGTTTCTATGTTGTATCTCGAATTAATCGAATTAAAATCGAATTTTAATCGAATTAAAAATAGTACGAGATAACGTTCTTTTTCGAAAATAAGGCGATGTATGTATTACTCTCTTTTGAATTAATTTACATTAATTCTAATAGGACAATCATACGTAGCTACCTAAAAAGTAACGTAGAATTAAGCGACTGACCACAACTGCATGCAGACTACTGGCTGTCACGCTGCAGGTGATGCCTGACCACAAACGGTCAAAACTACTGGATACGTACCGCAATATATCGGGTTAAACGTCCATCCAAACGACACTTATTCTATTTATTATAATTCTAGTATCGACAAAATTGTTATATATTCTATAATATTATCATACTATTATGAGATAATTATGACATTTCGTTTCACCAATGAACAAAAGATAAGCGAAAATATACCTTTATCGTGAAATCTATTTCTACGATATATCGTGTTACAAACAGATTTTCCTAATAGATAACGCAAGAGTAATAACGCAAAAGATTTTTATATCAAGGTCCACTTGATTCAGTTTGTGTAATTATTACACGAGATAACAATTTGAAAGTCGTTCTGTACTTGCAATGCTTCAAAGAACAAGAAACGTATTTTTAAATTCTATGTTATAAAACGGAGAAAGATTAAACCTCTCGAAATAGAAGTGGTTAAATTCAAGAGTAAACGCATGTTTTCTTATTTATAAACGAATGTTTTAAGGACGCAGCGCTACAAATTCTTAAAATTCGATTACAGTGAATTAACGGTATCAAACGAAACGTTGTCCCTCCGAACTGAAGCGAATCGAAACACAAACGAATGGACCATCTACCGCGAAGGAAACAAAACTCTGTGTGGAATGCAGCTCATTATAAAATACGTTGCACGGTCAGCGAGGAAAACAGAGAAACAGCTCGCAGAAAAAGAAATTGTAGCATAATTTAATTAAACCCTTGTAACTCGGTTTTCCGGCGAGTTTCAGACATGCGAGAACTCATAGAATTTAGGATGAAACTGTGCGACGAGGGATTCCAGTCTACGGCGAGGCCTTCGCAATTATTCTTGTCAGGCCGTTTCTCCAAAACTTGCCACTTCTTCTTCGAGCACGAGCGCGCAAAATGTAGTAAAAAATGAAGAAGCGATAGAGATTGCTGAAGACAAGGGAGAAAGGAGGAAGAAAAGAAAGAAGAGTTAAGAAGGAGCACGAGAAAAAAGAAGTTAGGGAATGTTAAAAAGAGTTAGCCTCAACTTCGCCGCAATCTAATTTCTCGCCATTAAACTTGTAAAATGTTGTTCAACCCTCGAGTCTCCGATACCATCGAGGTATCCTTCCCCCGCCCCTCTTCCATCGAGTGAATATTGCAATTCACCTGCGCCTGCGACGGCCAGGATTCGCTTTCTCTGTTGGACTAAACCGTGGAATTGGCTCCCGCCTTGCAAACTGTCCAATCAGATTTATGCAGATTCGTGGATCAATTTGAACAGGGTGTAGCGACATTATTCCAAATGGAATATGATTCTATATCGAGGTCTTAGAATTTAGATTAGTGTCGTCTAGCAAAGCCTTATTACTACGATATTTTACTGGTATTCAGAAAAGTAAAAAGAAAAGTACAGTAACATCGTGAGCCAATGATATTGAACGATAATGACATTTTTTGCGATTTAATTTTAAATAGATTTGGACAATGAGGATGATAATCGGGCGTACAGTGGTAGCGAGCTTGATTGTAATGTGAGAATTAATAATTGTTTAGAACGAAAATTTCTGTTCTTGAAAGGGAAAACGGATGAGAAAGAGGATAATCGAAAGAAAACAGATAGTCAAGGTAGAAAAAAATGGAAGAATAATGAACCGTAGAAGAGCAAAACTTAACGATCCAATCAGCAATAATTGAATCATGTAATTATAATAAAATGGTTTGATGCATGTTTCTAAAGAATTTTAATCTTAGAAAAGAAATAATAATAAAACACAGCAAATGTTGATATAGGTTCAAGAATAAAGAAAAAAAGCGGCGAACTCGCAAATAAAATGCAGGAAAGTTTAAGACCAATATACATAGGTTCAGGTTTGATATCCGCGCGTATTTTTATGACATATACTATGCGCTATCGTGATAGCTTCCTAGTGCACAACAACCGTCGTGAATTCATTTTTATATTTTTTTTACGAGACTCGTTAAACTGTTAATTTCATATGTTCCCGATTACAATGTTGCGGAAGTTTGATTACTGTGCAAAGAATCAGCAGGAATTGGCGCTAATTGGAAGAAAGATCTCGTGGCAATTTAATCGAGTCATTTCTCTGATCGAGTGATGTCGCTTCTAATTAAAATCTCGTCCGAGCTTTCTATGATCATAGACCATGAGAATGTGAATTATTGGAACAGAAGAATGTTTATTCGATTGCATAGCACACAAGGAAACACTGAAAAGTGCTCTTTCTTTCATCGAGAATTGCTTCAAATATTCTTTGTTCGGGTTAAAAAGAGTCAAATTTTGCTCGTTTTCAAGGATTTTATACTTGTAAAATATTTAAATTATAATTGAAAACTTTAGCCATTCAAAGTTCCTGAAACATTTCTGCAACTCCTTCGATTTCATCCCTACACTTCACAAGAGAAAACAAAAAGATAGACGAATAATGCGGGCTCATAGTTATATATTGGACAAAAAGTTTCTGTCCCAGAGCACGATGCTTCTCATCAAGAATTTGCCAAACTATATTAGTCCTAGAACACTGAACAATTTTCCACGCTTTCTGTCAAAAAGCTACTATCATTTTCGACAGCAAATCCCGCCTAATCATTCACAAATTTCCACAGGAGAGCTACTCCTCAATTTCCAACGTTGCATCATTCTCTTTGCATTCAGCGATTCGCTAGCACTATAACATCAATCGAATTACTATAACAGGGAGAATAGACGAAAATTCCAAGATACAGCGGAGCGAAAGCGTCGAGAGACTGCTTCAGATGCATTCACACTCGCAGGTCGCGAGCTACTTCGTTGCTTTTACGCGACCCTCTGTGTATTCGGAACATTTGTAGCAGATAAACTGCAGACAAGAGTTGACAAGAGAGACAAGAGGCTACGCTAGACTTTCTCCCGAAAGCTTTGAGCTCGACTAATGCCGTATCCTCTCCTCCTGTCTCTCTCTCTTTCTTTGTCGTTCTCTGTTAGAGCTACGCTTTTGAGGTGTTCATTGTCACCAGTTGAATTTCTTCCTCGACACCAGTTTGCTTGGAACTGAATTATCCGGGCTAATGGTGGAATTAACCCCGAGATGTGCTCGAGATACATTCGACATGTGTGCGGTATACCTAAGATATTCTTTCTTTTAAACTTGAGATATCTATGCAACACGATATAATATGATAGAATGAATGTAACTGGTTGTAGAATCTTGTTCGTCATAGTATCTGGTCGACTCAACGTATATACATATATTGAAATATGATAATAATAGTAATAATATACAAACAAATATATAACAGTAATATACAATGGGCATAAAAATTAATTTAACAATTTATAAAATTCTGCTTCATCGGCTAAGTTTCATAAATCAAGTTTGTATATGTAAGCCAGTCTTTTTTTTTAAACTTCTCTTACTCTTGGTGAAAAAAGGAGCTGCTTAAGATACTTTGGAAGTAACATCATGATTCGATATAAACTTTTGTGACCTTCAGTAGCAGTTTAATTGGAGATCAGGTTAAAATGAGTTATTAATCTCGAGCGAATGAATGAATCTGCAAGAAGCATGTTGAAGAAAAATAAAAAATAAAAAGAAAAGAAACAGCCTGGTAGAAGTTTGCGACTACGTCGGCCTGTTACGTCCCCTCCGTACAATCGGTTTTCTCTCGTAAAAATTCATGAACATTGTGGTGCGCCAGTTGGTACTAACATCGTCGTTGGAAAGCTGTCCCTCTCATTATCAACACTCCTGAGATTTTTATCTTCGTAAATGTATTCAACATTCTCCCTTATACAAGCAAGTACATGTTTGTAGTAAAATAAAAACAAAGAGAAAATACCTTGTACAAACATTAGCATAACATTGTTAAGCATTTTAAAACCTTGCAACGTGTATCTTGCAAAAATCTCAGCCAGAAACTATTTAAATTTTATGCAAATGTCCATCTAAAATTCCATGGAAACATTACCATTCGCAATCTAACTAAATTAAAAATTCAATCAAATTTCCAATTTTTATCAAAATCTGTTAACGTTCATTCCCCTCAAATATTCAAATTTCGTATCCACGTGATCATAAAAAATTGCCTTTTCACATCACTATTCAAAAACTACATTCATAGAATAGTATCTAACTTTTCTCGAAGTTCATAAAGAAGATAGCCATTTTAGATTTGAACTTTGCACGACGATTATTAGGTGGCATATTTTTGCGGTTCTTCAAGTTGTCAACATGTTTTGCTTCGACATTTTGCAAACATCCCAATCACAAACATGCTATTAAAAACGCAATTAAAAGCCGAAGAACCACGAATGTGTAATCAATTATCTTGATTGAAAATTTCTAGAAAGAAAAAAATATAAAAAGAAATACATATTAAAAACTAAAGTAGAGCATTACGAACGTTGATTTTATACCAAGTTTTAAGCTAAGAAATTATTTAAATACAGCGGGTAGCTGTCTGTTGGAAATTGCGAAGACACCGTAGCGGCACTGAACGTTGTCGAAACGCAATTAAGATTGTTAAAAACGGGTTACATGGGGTAAATCGAGTCAAAAATCCCGGGACGGAGGATCGTGGAAGACATCGCAGGCCGTACAACGTGGAAGAGGAATTTTATTGCGCCGTTGTGTCTCGCTTTATGCAATTACGAGTCGTTGCTGGGCCATCGTGAAAACACGTCGTTCATCTTGTCGTGCCCGCGCATACTCTCCCTCCTCGATGCTCTCGTATAACCCGAGAGTTGTTTTTGTACACATTTTAGACGTTAGAGAACCGCCAGAGAAAATTGAGATCCTGTTTGATCGTCGTTATTAATATTTTCTTTATTAACGAAAAAGAAAGCGCAGCTTCATAAGGGAATGAGCAGGCCTCGTTGATATTTTTGTCAAATAAAGTAAATACAACAGTACTACGATTGCCTTAGTTTCTGCCGTGTTACGTATAATCAGACACTATGATCCGATATGATTGCCAAAAGATGAAAAAGAATGGATATTGAATAAAAAAAGAAAAGAAAAATACAAATAAATTGCAGAAAGTGATTTGTACAAAACAGAATCGAATTGTTGTAATTATGAAGAGCCAAGTCAATCTAAATCCAGACGTGGATCTCGAAAATCTCATACAAGACTCATGGAATCAAAGAACAGATTCGACTGTTCCTATGGTGAAAAAGGGAAGGGGGCGGGCTTGATTAAATTTCTAACTACAGAGCATTCGAATTTCGATTGCCGCGATATGCAGTTCATTGGCCAGCTATTTCCGAGCGAGGGTCAAACGTTGGAGAACGACCAACAGCCGAACGATTTAAGGCCGCGAAATGAATTTACCTCGCCGATCGACGATTCTGCGGCGATCGTTTGTTTTCTCTAATTTACAAAGCGACCAGTCGATTTCCAGTCGACGATAACCCGTTTCGTTGGTCGGCTTTCAGCGTCGGTCTAGAATAATGAAAGGAAACAATAGCGAGTGCGTGGTGGACAAAAGGAAGAGGAAAAAAAAGGAGGGGGAACAAAAGAAGAGGAAAACCAAGAACGAAAGAAGACCGCGGAATAAAAGGGGGAAACGAAAGCTAGAAGGTAAATGCGGATAAATATGGACGAAAAGGAGGAAAAGAGAGCGTGCGGGCCGAATGGAACCGACAGAAAGAAGCTGATCAAGCTGCAGCGTATAATTTAGCTCTTTCAGAAAGCTCGTTAACACTAGAAGCTTCCCGTTTGCTCCTGTTAGGCGTGTCTTTTTATACCTTTTAAAGTATCGTTGGAGATCTGTTTTCCGTTGCGTTGGATGAGATGGAAAAATATTTGATGAAGCAAAATGAAAAAAATTGCAGATGATAATATTTGTTTAGAAAAGATGGTCTAATGGATCATTTCGATTTAGGTAGCGTTTTTAACAATAGTAGGTTAGTCATAGATACTGATCTTATATTTAGGTACGTTATAATATTAGATGGAAAATAACCAATCACAGTGATTGATCATATTATACGTTAAATAAAAATTTACGTATACCATACGTCTGTATATAATTGTAGGTATTTATTTGTACTTGTATCGTATTTGAAACTCTAACGCAGATATATTTGTGCAGATTACGAACGAAGAATCGCTATTGCACTTGATTTGACAAGATCCTTATAATTTCTGATAATTTCACTCACTGATCATCTATTCCCTATGATTACCTCGCGTGCAATATCGTTTAGGCTTGACAAAACTGTGAATGGCATACAGGTTACTTGGTGGCCAAGCAACACCATCTGTTTACGCGAGTAAATCCCCCTGTACACGATACAATGTCCCATCTCTGCCTACTAGAATGAGGAATTATGCGTCAAGGAGGTTTCACGCTTGTCCATTATCCACGTGATTACCATGGACTTAATTCCATGCCTTTACTCGCGGACAGGAAAATTTCCACGGAGCTTAGAGAACACGAGCCGTCGGCATATTAGATCATACTTAATATGTTAAGCGGATTCTGTGAAAGAAAATGTCCTCTTAGAAATATTTCACTTAAAACTTGAAACGGCTCTTAAAATGTACATAGATGTTACAAGATATTTATTGAAAGCATACATTTCGCGAAGACCACCGAAGTATTTATTTCATCGGTCAATTATTAATAACTATATTAATAAGCCGCAACAACTGGAAAGCAGTTTTAGCACCAATTATATATTAGTGTTGTGTATTCATTTTTCACCAAGAGCATCTATGTTTGCAATGAAACGTTTTACAACCACTATATACATTTTCGCATTAGTTTCAAATTGTATCGTTGCAATAACGATACTCGTATCTCATTACACTGCTAACGAAATTTCAGAAAGTTTCATGTGATGTACATAACATATTCATAGAAATTTGCTGTATTATGTGTTCAGATAGCCTTTCTTTCTTCAGATATTTCTCATGCAATAGCCATCTACCAAACAACGAAAGCTACGAGAAAGAAGAAAAAAAAAAAGATTGCCTCGTATGATCCATGTCCAAGAAGCACCAAACAAAGTGATTCACGACACCACGATAAATAATACCCTCAGCTTGAAAAGGAACTCTTTCGTTTGACCAACAACCAAAGTATGGCCTAACCTTTCCAAAAGAAAATTAATGGTTTCTCGCGGCGAAACACACGGGTATCTTCACCGAGAGAAATCTAAAGCTGTCTCTTATGGAGAAAGAGAGAGAAAGAATCGTGAAGACAGCTCCTTTATGCGTTGATCGAGTTTCTGTGAAATCGGAAGAGCTTCAATGGGTATTATTACGGCGTAAGAGGAACGTAGACCGTAACGACGGTAATTCTAGCGGTCGATAAGCGATTGTGGCGACCTTAAAGAAAGGAAGATAAGCAACACGTGAAAAATCTTTTCGCCGTTCACGTGCCGTGAGACGCGCCCACTCTTATCGCGGAAACTTTCGAAGAAGAATCAACCGAAACCCGTGGTTCTTATCGCTGGTTAGGCCAAGCGAAACGATGGAGAAATTGAAGGTTTCTGTTCGAGTTCCAAATACAGACTTGGATTTATTCCCTGGTTTTTGTAAACGGGTGTTATGCTTGGTAGACGTATTCTTAAACAAGTATTAGCTTGTAAGTATTTTTACATATTTTATATATATAATTATAGAATATAGGAAAGAATAACTTTAGCTCTTTGACTGCGACAAGCTCCCACACGTTTCTTAATATATACGAAAGGTGCATACATAATATACGCCTGCTAAATCTGACTTGACCAAACACGTAATATTCTTCCAATTTAATGAGTTGCAAAAATTTCGAATGGTTCGAATGAATCGGTACTGTGTAAAAAGATTTTCTGTTTAAATAAATGTGTATCTTATTAATATTCGAGAATCCGATACAGAATCTCCGTCGAATATGTGACAAGCTAGACTTCGACTATATATTTTCGGTTCCTTTGTGCTGCGAAATTGGTCGACATTCTTTAGAAGTTTTTCACGTTCGCGCGCTACACACATTTTGTTTGAACGTAATCTGAAATATCCTTCCCTATACTAAGTTCCTTGAGTGTCTTTCAATCTACTTGAATGCACAACGAAAAAAAATATTCCACAGAATTTTCTTTAGTCAGTTGCACGCGCCAAACGTTCTTTTCGTTTTGTCTTTCTCCGTCCCTATTTTTCATTTGCTTTTTGCATTTTAAAAACTAACGTTCTCACAGTGGTGTTTCCTCTGTTAAACCGTGTCGATACGCGCGAGTACTGTGATTCTTTTAGTTAACAATCAACGGATCGACTGTACCATGAAATTCGAAAAATTTAGATAAAAGTTGTAATTATTTCATTCGTTAGAGAACTATCCTGCAACTATCCATCTAGTCCGCGATTCTCGGTTCGTTTTGAAGCAACGATTTTTACCGATATTGAACATTTTACAAAAAAAAGTTCTGCGTGCACATAGCGTATGTAAATCGAAATGGAATTTGTTTAGAATACGAATAAAAACGTAGGACAATGGAATACTAATGTAGAGAATATTATATGCCTTAAGTGATGGCATATTAAAAGCGAAACGCACGCTGAAATGTAATAGAATTATACGGAAATATAAATAACCAAGAAGCTCTTTGGAATATTTAGATATTAATTCTCTATGAATTCTCACGACTTGGAGACCACAAACTTCGCTCTTCCGCCTTTTAAATTTTCTTTTACCTGCTTTTTGCTAGATTGGGGGCTTTTTATGCATTTATAGGAAATTTAAAATTGCATTTAAGATTTTAAATGTATACGTGACAAAATATGAAAAGTGTAGTACTTATGATATTCAATGAATGAAATGAGTTTCCACTTAGATTCCATTTATTTAATTAGGTTTATAAGAATGCAAATTTGCATAAAAATTCGCAGTCTACCTATTACAAATTATAATTTTATACCTATTATCAATATTTTATTATACTGACACCAAATGACCCACTTATAACAATTATTATTTTCTAAGCTTCAAATGGAATTTAAGAAAAATAGAAGGTCTATGATCAATTGCAACCGTTTCCTGTGATACACGAGCAAAATTCTAATAACAGAGTACTTAAAAAAGATCTATATCGGAAGATTTAAATCATCCCACATTATATTCTAAATTTTAACTTATAAATGACGAGGACGAACAGTATGGAGTGCAAGGTGGAACCCCGATACATCCAGGAAATCAGTACGCAACTGCACTTCCGATTTCGCGGAGTTTCTGCTTCCGAATCCCGGAAATCGCAACCACGCCACCTCTTCCGGCCCGTTCGTTAACAGCAAATCTTCTGGTGGTGCAGGCTCGCGTGAAACCGTTCGTGCAGCCTTCCCGATACGCTGCCGGAATTGGTAAGTAGGCTGTTAGCGCAATACGAAAATATATGCGACGGTTTGCAGAGGCCGGGTAGAATCCATTGCGACACCAGTCGGTTGAAGAAAGAAAAAAAGCCTTAATTATAGCGATTTAAAAGTCCGTCTGGAAACTACGACCAACTTTCTTCTTCATTCGGAATTCAGCTAATATTGGATTGTTGTGTGGACCAAGGTCCGCTTTAAATTACTCAACAGAGTTGCTTTGAAAAATTACACGACTTCGTCCAACGTCCTTAGACACTTGCGAAATGGCAAAGATACAAACACTTAGAGTTTGGGACTGACGACGAGTTGAAATGTTTTTGGATTCGTTGATGGACGATGTTGCGATTCATGAAAATTTATGAAGAAAGTTGAAATGTTTTTATTCGGTAGACGATACAAGATAGTCGGGCTCGTGTAAGTGTATAAAAGTCAATTAAAGAAGTTATGCATCATGTAGAGGCCCGAAAGGTTTTAGAGTGCGACTAACGGAACTTAAAGCCAAATGTAAATTTTTTATTTCGGCTCCGTTTGTCCAGGACGTGTATTATACCTTTATCGGTAAATTTCTCATCAACTATTATCTAACAACTTCTAAGAAAAACATATACATCGCTATTTGAAGTTTAGAATCATCCGATCTTACATTTAAAAATATTAGAAGCATTCTAACTATGATACGTAAAGAATAATTCATAACGTTATACATTTTTTTCTCGACATTTTCTCAAAAAGTGCAACGCTGTTTAGGCATTCAATTGGTATTCCGTTTGTGCGTGGCGTTTTCTACGCTGTCTGGAAATACGTTCGAACGAAAATTTGAATTCCAAAGACGAATATTAAAATGGTATGAGGTGTATCAGTGTGACGAACCCATCACCCCAACGACAACGATGTTTTCCCTCCTTTTTGACGAAAGATATCTAGTTCAAAAATCGACGATACTACTATCAAGCTCGAAATTTATACAGAACTTGCCATAGTAGAATTTAAAAAATGCTAAAATAGTAGAAATCACTGAAAAATATACGCTATTCGAAAGTTTCGAAATCAACATAAATTATTAATCAAATCCTTTGATTCTAGGTTATATATTAATGTTTCGTTAAAATATGTGTCCCCGAAACATTAATTTATTTTCAATTTTATTTTCTATTCGAGATTCTCATATAAAATTACATACTTGTAATTGTACCATCTTATAGAAGCAATAATTTTTCAGAGAAACAAACAGTACTAATCCAGTATTCTTGAGTACTCCTTTTAGTATTCTAGTACCTTTGAATCTATTTAGACACAAACTTTATTTTCCAGTATCTTGAAAACATTCTAGTCTAAGAACCTATTGGATAATGAAATGAAGATGTCAGTAAATAAGTCTGAATTTTTTTCAGAATTTTCGAAAGCCTATAATATGAAGAAAAATTTGAAGTAGATAAAATGATAACTCAAATTTACTAAGATGTTGAGGGGAAAAATAGGGTACTACGGAGGGTTAAAAAAGTTGATGGGCCAAAGAAGTTAATTGCGCATGACATAAATTGTGTTTAGAGGAAAAAAAGAGGAATTAAAAGGCTTTCGCCTAAATAGGTTGTCGGATGAAATGAAAAAAAAGGAGTGCACCAGGAACGGATAAAAGGAACTGGGTTAGATTAGGTCAGTCGTAACGAGCGGTAAAACAATGCTACGAGACCAGAGCTTGGACGGAACCCTTTGATTGTGCGTAGAAAATGTCGTCGATTCGGTTGCGCCTTTATCGATCAAATTTCTCTCGAGCGAGCCCCCAAGCATCGGAGGCCAAAGCGTTCGTACAACGTTCCTCCTCCTTCACCACCTCCAACCTCCTCCTCCACCTACTCCACCTTCTCGACTAGTCGTGCTTGTTTTCCTTTCACCGAGCGTATTTCAAACAGTACATAAAACCGTTATCAGAAACGTTTCTGCCACGTTTATGCTTGCGTTTCTCTCGTGAACTGATAAAAGACAAGTCTCGAAAAGCGTACCGTGCCGTTCTCACGTATTGTTGCTAGGATTTACGGCCGCATAATTGCACGACAATCTCTTGATTAACTCTTTAGAATTGCGAAGTGAAATTGGCACGGAAAATTGGCTCGATCCTGAGGATAGAAATGTTTGAAAATCGATTCCAGGTAAAATAATGATATTTCACAATCGTTCTTTATAATTTTGAAAATTTATAAACAAATAAATATTGCCTGGTTGTATCTCTCATAGAAAAGCTCTTATCTCATATAGAAAAGAAAAAATATTATTAAAACAATTAAGGAGTGTCATTAAATGAGCGACGACCGCACCGATAAATCACCACCATAACCAAGCGAAATCGGTGCTGTTGTTTCAATGGGACGACCATAAATAACTGAAAATGATATCACACCGTTCGAGTCAGTAGTAATTCTAGCAATAAATCCGACAATGCCGCTTAACCAATCATCGTAAGCGTCGCCTAGGGAATTGAGGATTACGGTTAACGGCACGTGAGCAGGCAGCCAATCACGCGCGCCTAATATTTACCACGTACGCCGAACAGAGCGATTAAGAAACTTACGTTCGAACGGGGTTGTCGAGCCTTCCCTTTATTAGGCGACAGAATATTTCATCGTCTTCGTGAAATTCCCCCGGATTCTCCAGTTCCGTCACAATCAACAAGGCCGATCTCCATAAACTCGAAACGCCACGCTAAGATTCGAGCAATTAAGAAATTCCGCGGGCAAAACGAAGCCCAATTCGACGAGCGAGAATTGCAAGCGTTGTGAATACGGCTTAAATTCGTACTACAAACCGCCATCGCATTTCACCGTGTTTTAGTGAATCGCATTTATCTTATATGCTACATCGTTGTCTCGTTTGAAATTTGATTTTACGACAGAAACGGTTTTTAAAAAGTAAAAAATGCCACAGTACAGTATAAAGTAAGAAACCTCGTTTATCCTTTAATCCTACGCTGTATATCATGGTTTTACGCATTTTGTGTACCGATAATCTGGTTTTCCAATAAATTTATGTTTTTACCACGCAAGAGAGAAACTTGTTAGTATGTAATAGCTTGTGAATATGAAAAAGCGTAATTTTAGGAGTCTCGTGATGTTTAAATAAGCGAGAAAGCGATACAGAGGGAAAAAGTAATTTGAACCGCGTAAAATAATCCTTTCAAGTTGGCCATGCTACACGTTTAATAATGGCGCACTTAATACGCGGCAATGGCCGTACCTGACGCGTGTATAAACTAACCACTCCGTTACGAGCGCGTCGTTAATTAGAAACTCGGTGAAAAAGAGAATACTTCCCAGGCAAAACTCGTGTGATCGGTAAACCAAACAGGACAAACGGGCGCTTTTATGGGATAAATTCAAGGATGCTAAATAGTTCGCTCACATTCCACTCCTATTCTACTCTAGGGAATTATCGAAATGCTCTTACAAACTTCCCAATATATATATATATATATATATATATATATATAAGTTTTATATATTAAAAATCAATTTTATTCAATATTCAAATAATTTTATATGAAATAACGGACGATAAAAAAAAGAATGTCCCTTCCTATCGACAAAAAATATTGATTCCACGCGTTTCTTTCAACTGGAGTATACTCGAAGATTAACAACCTCATTAATGTCGTTAATTAATTTGAAGCATTGATGTCGTGTATCGGGAAGTATCTAAAAAAAAAAAAAAAAGAGAAAATGCAAAATCCAGGCACGATATACCAGCACGATATATGCACGGTATAATCAGAATACAACTGTATTTCTTAAAAACTTTCGAACGCTCGTTCTTTTCGCGGTATAAACACAAGGGCGTACCAAAGATTCCGTAACTAGGTTAACCCTGACAGAATTGAAGACGCTGGCACAACCAACGCCACACAGATTCGCAAAGCCGCGTAAGAAGTGACTTAAGCTCCCGTATTTACCCGCGAAACCGCTAGCGGAAGCAGAAAACGCAATACGAATATTTACGTAATTTGCCCTTTATGCCCGTCCACGCTGAGAGAACTTGGCGAGGACTGTTATCCTCGGTTGCTAAATTAGGTAGATTTAAGCGCTGCACAAGAGACTGCAAAACGAGACTACTTAACACGGAACGAAAAGTCTATCTTGAAACTGTTTTCGTTTTTTCCTACGTTGCATAAACATCAAAATCGGTCATATGCAACGCATATCTCATTTTTATGCAAGGACGGTTCGAAAATTCGTAACTAGGTTAATCTTGATAGGTATGGAATTCCTCTTGGGATTCCTACATCGGTAAAGCTAAGAGAACACCGATAGATCGATAATTTCACTCATCCGCATCGACCGAGTTATATTCACATCAGATTATGAACAGAATTCAATTAAACAGATGATCGTATAGTTAAAAACACAAGACAATCGTTCCAATCCACTTTGCTCTCGCCCGGCATTTCAAACGTGTCGCATTTTCGCGGCATAAACACGAGGGCGTTCCAAAAGCAACGCAACTAGGTTAACTCTACCATTCACAGCGATACGAACAGTCTCGAGCAAACACGAACGAAATTCACATAGAAAGAAAACAGAAATGTCGTCTACTCACCCGCGAAGCAGCTGATTGAGACTGACGACGACGACGTCGGCGGCGCCGATGACGATGGCGACGATGACAGGTTATAATCTTTGATTCCACCGTGATCGAGGATCCCTCTCGACAGATCGACAGCTCGAAATATCATACGCGACTGTGAAGAATCCTATGAAAAGAGGCGAGGACGCGATCCGTGCCGTGTATCGACTCGATGACTAGGGAAATACCACTCACTGCACCGTTCGCCACGAGTGTGTACGATGAAACGAGAGACGGCCGTACGATGACAACGACGATGACGACGACGGCGACGACGAGCAAAGGGTAGAAAACGTTTCCCTGCTTCCACCACCGACACCGCCCTCGCGCCTCGCCACACTGATCGCAGTATTGCGCAAACGCGACGCCGCCTCGATTCTGCGCATGCGCACGCATCCTATCCCGCACCTGTTTCCAAGCTTTCGCAGCAAGACACGGAATTCACGAAACTTTCGGAAGCACATTACATTCCCGTTACAATGTTTCAAACGTGTTTCTGTCACTTTTACCAAACTCCTCTATGCTGTCAGACATCGAGCTTAAGGCATTATCGTTTGCGTGGCTTCAATGTTCCAGCGGTCGATTAATTACAGTTAAATCGTACGATTTCGAGAGCGTACGACGTTTACGCTTTCAATTTTGTTGCATGAAATTTTTGTATTTTTCCACTTCTTATTGTTTCCTTTAATTACGATGCTCGTAGTTTCTATTCAAAGATTGGCAGATTATCCTTAATTAAATCTGACGAGAATTTTAAAAAGTGACGTTTTTCTGTTCTATTTCTTAGACTCGATAGCCACGAGAATGCAAATTAGGTGTAATTTGAAGTTAGCGCGCGCAATAGCGAAGCGCGTCGGTTGTGTTTGGTGTGTTACGATAGTATTTTATGTTTTTTGCATACATTACTTATAGCGAAAAATAAGTATTTATCACTGCTATTTTTTTTTTTTTTGTATCTCTCGCTAATATTTGGATATTTTCAGTATTCTGATTTTATTTATCCATATATCAATATCAAATAAATATTTAAAATACACATTGCGCCTTCTCTATAGTTTACCCTCCCTGAATAAAAACGTGACTTTTTAGAAAGTTAAAATTGTATTTATTTTACATTCTCTCATGTTGCTAATGTGTCAGGAGATTGACATAGGCTTTTCAAAAAACAAAATATACTTAAATGGAAATAAAATTTGCAAAACTTCAAGACGAATATTTAAATCAAGGAAATATTTAATAAATGTTTCAGTTAAAATTTAAACAGTAATCTAATTTTCTTCCAATAAAGTATACTCTTTATCACATATTTTTTTTATAATAATGATCTTATAATAAATAAAAAATACATAAAAATTTCAATCAAAATAGGAATCGTTACGGTATAAGTCTTACGATAATGCAGATTTGGTAAAAGTTCAAGATACGAAAAAGTTTTCCAATCAGAATGGAACGTATTTGGATGAACCTTTCTTTCCTCGGCAGCCAACCAGCCAGAATGAAACAATCGACGGATGGAACGGAGGAAGAAAGTTGTCGAGTGTCCACAAGATACCTTTCCCAATGAATTCTTCAATCGAGCTTTAACATAGAAGACTATCTATAACGCCTACCGACTGCTTAACAGTTCTTGACTCGACCTTCTGCCGCAGTCTTTCTTCTCGGCACTTGAAACTTCTAGCGAAGGAAATAAACCACCTATGGCTGCAATTAATAATGGTTCTCAAATACAGAGAATACCCTCCTACATTTATGCACATTTCTTACAATATTGGGTCATTTCGAAAGTTTCTGCAATTTCAAATCGTTTACTCTGAAGAGATATGACTTCACAGAACGTCGAGGGTACTTATTCTACTCGAACAAAGATTCGGATTTTTTAAAGCCAAAAAGGAGTTGGAAGATACTCTGGACAATTTCCTGTTTCCAGGAATGGTAGTCAATTGAGATTCATCATAAGACGGAAGCAGGGTCATTAAGGATACTTTGGTGGTTAGTCAAAGAAATTTCAACATCCTTCCAGTCATTAAATGTTTTCTAGTCATCTAAAATTTCGATTTTACGTCATTTTGAAGAGGTCTAAGTTTATCTGAAAATAATTCCTACGCCATCTTAAAGTATGATTTCAACTTCACCTTTTCGTTATTTGAGATTATTTCATTATTACCAATTGACACTATAAAATTATAGTACAATCATCGAATCATGCGTTAATCCTTATGGTATGAAAAGATTGTAGTCATGTTTTTCCATAACAGTACAAGTATACAAAGACGAAGTATTGCTAACAGAGAAATAAAAATTATTAAATATTTAAAGATTCTGACATTATAATGAGTGTTACAAGTACAGTCGCGTCTCAAGGTGTTCTAACGTTCGTTTCCAGGGGCAACCTGCAACGATGGATCAAACCGTATCACGTGCTTTAAAGCTCCGCGAACCAACTTTATCGAGCAGCATTTAGTTCCGCCAAAAGTACGGCGTATCATGATTAGTCTTATAGCCATGTGTTCAACGTTCCTTTTATGAATTTTTATTAACTGGACATCGGATCTATAGTTTTCTTCACCGACGACGTTCGCAACTTTAATTTAGGTGAGAGCCGAGAAGTAAGTAAACCGCAACGTGTTCCGTTAAAAAAAAGGCGGTGGAAAGAAAAAGATGAAAGAAAGGAAGGAAAAGAAACGATACGATAATTGCGATTTTTATCTTACAATTTACCCCAAAGAATAAGCAGTTGACTTGCATGGCGCGATTTGCATTTAAATGAAATTTGAGTTGTTTCTAAACGCTGTAAAAACATTTCGCCTATGATTAAATGCGGTCATCAAAGGTAAGGGTGTAACTATTGTTCCTCGATGAAAGAGATAACTCGATTGATAAATGAAAATACAGCGGAAGAAGGGGCGAGAGGTTGGAGATAAAATCATGGCCACGGCATGTCGTAAATAGGCAATTTCATCTTTTACCTATAATTTATAAAATAATTTAAACCGAGTTAAACTTGAAATATCTTCTTAACTTTAATTTTCTCTCTGGAAATAATTGTTCAGGGCTCGAGGATTATCAATTTTAGCTCGGTTTAAGAAGTTTTTGTAAATTAATTCATCGTGAATGTTAAAAGGAATATACGACAAAATTCAATGTGCGAAGATAAAAAGCGAGCAAAGGAGGCGCAAGAGAACTACGACGAGGTAAAAAACACGGACACTCAATGGCTACGCTCGCGGCAAATGGTTCTTCACAGTTCTCCCCAGCGGAACGGCCAGCAATTTTAGCGGCGCTCGAGGAGTTCACGAACGCGCTGGCCATTTACCACAGTACACTGAGAAAGCCCGCGGAACATGATAACGATATTCTCAGCGAGTGTTTACCCCTCGATACAGAGTACGTTATGCAATGATATGTCGAGCGAAATTGTAATAAGAATCCTAAATTAAAAAACGCGGCTAAAAGATAGAATACTCACCTGAAAGAATCGAACGTTCACATTATTCCTTTGTATGTCTGTTGCAGAGATTTAAAAGTACTGAATCCCGAGGAGATTATAAAGATCCAAGATGTGAAAGAACGAGCCATCTCCAAGAAAATTTACGAAAACAGGTTGAAGCCATGTTATAACGATGGTCGTTGCGATGAACTTTTAATTATAGAATTCTATTAGAAATTAATGTCTCGCGTTTGTCATATTTCTTCTATCAAGATCAGATGTTCGATGATGGAAAGATTTTATTTCGATCATTATATATCATGTCATCGATGTAGTTAACATGTCTCGAAGACCATCTATTTTTAATGTCTTGAACGACTTTAACATTTATCGTTTAATGCCACTTATTTTTCAAAATTAATGATAATCATCACCATTTCTAACGAAATATATTGTGATAGACGATGACTAATAATCTTGCGCAGTTTATACATGAGAAAAATCATGGAGATGCTGAAGGAAGAGATCCGTGAACAGGGAACGTTCGAGGTATTGACTAAAGAGATCGAAGAAATCATGGTACGCCAGAAAGAAGAGGAGACTCTGCTCGAGGAGCAAGAAAGACTAAGAAAAACCGCGGCAGAATTGCAAAAGACAATGACTGAGAAGAAATTGGCCAATGAACAGGAGAAAAGGCGAATACTGAATGAGCTCGCGGAAGAACAGGTACTGATGCCATGTTTTTCACCGAAGACGCATTGAAATTTTTAATGTTGTATTTAAAACAACAGCGTAACGTGGAAAAGCTGAAATTAATCGCGGACGCGAAGTTGAAGTATATTACGGAATGGGGGGAAGCGAGATGCGAGCAGAATTCATTACGTTGCGACATGGAAATAGAAAAATTGGAGAAGATATTAAACAACTGGCGTATACGTGAAAAAAATAAACAGCGTGTTCATGCTGAGTTGACGAAATTTCTGACACAGGACATAGGGGTAAGTATCATATTATTTATGTTATTTAACGTATTATTGCATTATTCTATTAATGTATTATTTAATTACGCATCGCGATCTTCCATATCGAATAATTTTCCTTTTATTTGAACGTTCGTATTTTCCAAAAATGTTACTTGCCGCTCATATAAGGAAAGGAAACGTTAGAAAAAGGAGCTTATTTTTTAAATCAACAGTCGCTAGAGAAAAAGACCAACGAGTGGGAGGAACGGTACGCTCGAGAAAAAGAGACGTACGAGAAGGAAATCCGGCAGCTACATATTGAGATAGAAACACGTCGAAAGGAGTTGGACGAACTTAAAGAAGAGGTAGCTCGGCTTTCATTTCAAACAATAGAATTTTACATTTGTTTTCCCCGAGACAAATTCCAGATTAATCAGATCTATCAGAATTATTGATTTTTTTTCAAACTGTTCGATATATACCGTTTGCAAACTTACGATTTTCTGTTCTGTTTTTCCTTTGATAAAGATTTGTACAAACGAAAACAGTAGTCCGATGTAAATCTTGCAGCATTTTTTTTATTCGTAGAAATTTATTTGACAGAGAGCGAAACGCATCGGGAGAGAAATATTATAAATGCAGCGAATGCAAACGGATAGAAATGCAAATGCAGTGTCACGGCTTATTAAATATTCTGTGTGACTGATTCACTGCATCACGATCACGTTAATACTACTGGAAATCAAGACTCATCGAGTCTTGCTTCTACAAGCGTAGAATCGATGTGCAATGCGAAAATTCTACTGGGGAATCGATAACCCATATCAAGAACCTATTTGTGGCTATTTTAAATCATGTGATATCTCATCGATGCAAAGGGAAAGGAAAAATCATTGGTCCCGACAGTTTTAACGCCTTCAAAAATCACTTGCAGCTATTAAAAAATTAATCTTTCAGTTAACGTGATTTCTTCGCGTTGCCTTAAGCTAATTAATTCCTTTTTCATTTTTGTTCTATTTTCCCCTACGATCTGATCACCGAAGCAATTGCCACTTCACCTGCCTGTGTTTAAAATACAATCGTAACGATGTTGCAGTATCGTCATAATCAGGAATTCATAGACACGTATCTTGCGAAAAAGGAAACACTGCAAAGAGAGAAGGAACGACAGGAGCTCATGCAAAAAGGTGCAATCAAGATTCAAGCTTGGTGGCGAGGTGTTATGGTACGCCGGAAGTTGGGGCCGTATCGACCTGTGGAGAAAAAGAAAAAGCGACAAGCTAAGACAAAGAAATAACTCCCCTTCTGTTTGACCCACACCTTAATCCCAGCCCGTACAAATACATGTTCCACTCCTTTTGGAACAATACTCGGCTGAAAACAATATTTATTCTTCCTCTGCCGTAAAGTCCACTTTTGCTTCGTCTACGCTCCGTCTCTTACCGCATCCATTATAGATACTTTGATTGACTTATACGTCATCTTGAGCGTATAAGTATATCGCGCAATTTGTAAAAGACGAACAAGCATAACAGTTTCAAAACACACGACTGAAGAAATATCTTACGAGAGATTCGAATTCAATCAACTATAAGAGTAGAAGAAAAGAAGAATCGTAATGCGCTAGACATAAATCCTTATTGCGTAAAGATGGAAATTCTAGATGTCGTTTCAAAGGAAACTTCATCTGCAAGTTATTTGAATTCAATTCATTGGTCAAATTAGTTTCTAACACGAATAGAAAAAAGAGAAAAAGAAAGAAACTTGTAACGAATGATCCACATGAAATCGCGATTTTATTCTCTGCTTACGTAATATAAAGCTAAAGAATGGCCACAGCGGAGTATTGTTCACGCAAGAACCTCATTTCCTACACACTACTAACTTAGATTCTGCGATGTTCAAGAACACTGCATGGTACACCATAATAAGCCTCTACTACACGTAACACGGAATTCCTACACTTCGTTCTTCTTGCAGTTTCATGAAATTTATGAACATAATCTTATATGTATATGAATACATAAATGATAAAATGTAGGCGTATTAAACATATAAGCAATGTAACCCAAGGAATTTATGTTAATTTCTCATTTATTGAATCATTAATCAGAATTCAGAAATTCTGTTACCTTTATCTGAAACTAAATTTTTAATTTGTAAGGAGCATTCTACTTTAACCGTCGAATAAATAAATTGTTCAAAGTGGAGAATTTTAAAATATTTTAATATCGAAAAGTAGCAAGGTTATCCCTGAAACGTAGTTAATATTTCCAATTCTTTAATTCCCTTTGATCCTCACAAATTCAATTATTCCAGTTCAATAATCGTTCCAGGCTAATCTGTAAAATTAAAACGAAATAATTTGTCGTAAATGCATCCATATCCATGAAAGTGATACCGTTGTTCAAGGCAAATGCATGTTCGCTAGTCGCACGATAGAATTTAATTCCAATGTAGTCGAAGTGCTTGAACGTGGAACGTGTGACTATAGTAAAGGACTAAAAATTCTGCCCGAAGTTCCTCTTTTTTTTTAGCTGTAGGGATAAAGGCATGTAGAACTTGCACGACGAGGCGGCCGTTTCGAAAGTTTTTGGTTATTTTGTTAGACTTTCATAGTGTGCAGGCAGATTGTAATTATGTCGGATATCTCTGTTCAATTGCTGTTCCTTTTGGTGCGCGTTAGTCCTCTTTGGATTCCTTTGAATCTTGATAAATGATATTACAGTTGCTTTATTATTTTATGCATTCCATTGTTTTCCTTTAACCCTATATAATACATAATACATTAACAATATATAATACATTTATGTATTCCTTTAACTCTGCCGCGATCCTCAAGTTTTTCTATTTCAATCTTGCTCTCATTTTAGCAACATCCTTGCTATGATCCTCGAGTTTTTATATTTCAATCTATATTTCAATTTACATTTTAAAAAAACGCTTAGCATAGTAAAATCGGAAGGAAAAATCATAAGTAAGACTTTGTTCAGACCCTGAAGTTGTTTTTTAATGCTAGAGGAACATAATTGAGTTGAAAGTGACCGAAAGAAAGTTGTAGGGTTTAGCCCTTGCTAAAAAGTTGGCTTGCTGAATACATAACCTCGATACGGAAGTTTCCAGAAACATTGAATGGCTCCTCAAAGTGGAAATAGTGTCATTTAGCTTCACCAAGCTCGGGAACACCATGACGACACCCGTCACTTTTTCGTGGTAGAGCAAGTTTCTGAGTCGACAACGAGCAGCCGTGCATTTTCCTTCATGAGAAATTCACGAACTCCGTAACCTACTCTGTTTGAAGGCATGCAAGCTTACCGCCGTGACCGTGCGGCCAACCACCTCCTTAGATTACGATATAAGGAATGGTTTAACGCGATGTGGCGGTGCACGCACCCGATAGCGCAGTCTGCATATACATGCTGTATGTATGCAACGATTTCTGACCTACCTTTCATATAGGTTGCATCATAATTCATGTCATAAGCGAACGGGCAGATAACGTTCCACAGCGAAATAAATCTAAAATAGAGAAATTCATTTGTTCTTAGAGTTTCGACTCTCGGAGGAAAGATAAGTAATTAGAGGGAATTTGATTATTTTAATTTTGACGTTCTTTAAACGAATATATATCTAGTTATAATGCAATATGATGTAATATAATATAATATAATATCTAATTGTCGGTAACTTAAAGAGGAATTTAAAATGGTTAATTTTCTTGAAATGATTCGGTTAAGATATGTACAATAGTGCTTGTCTAACTGGCCGCGGGTCAGAATCTTATGTAGCGAAATCGAGAGAGACATATTTCTGGAAATTCAGCAATATGTATTTCTGTCTTTTGAGTACCAGTGAAATATGGTTACCTGACACATTTGATTATTTTAAATATGTATGAACATGTATAGTATTGGAAGATTATTTGATAAAGTCTGCTCATTGTCTAAATACAGAATAGACCTGACTTCGTGTCTTATAATCTGAAATATAGTATAAGGAAATAACAATTGTATCTCACATAACACAAAACAAATACATAGCACATAACATATATAAAGATTCTCAAGTCTGCCATAATGGGCCATTAACGAGTCAAAGTATAAATAAAGAAAAATAGAATGTTCCAAAATACCGACCTCGAGAAAAATCAGTGTTGTTTACGATTTTTGCGATTTGCTACGGTGAATATAGCAATTATAATTATTCAATTGAAATTATTTTATCTTATCTCCATTCGTAGCAGAGACGAAATCTCTGTTTTTTCTGTGTTCGTAATAACATTTTGCCTATTTGACATCTGACCATATAATAGGGATTACAATCATTGAATAGGTGGCACTACCATTGACTAACTGTACTTTGTCGGTGCTGTCGCATGTGTTTCACACGTTCTATATTACCGACTATTCAGAGGTTTTATGTATTACGTCATCTACAATGAACAGGGTACATATATCAGTTATGCTTAATTAACGATCACTGGTCATTTTCATATTTGACTATACCTACAGACGAGATACAGACTAGACATGACATGCAACGCTTTTTTCTGTCCTACGTTTTGGGGATCGTTTAAAGGCTGATTCTCTTACTAGTTTGCCACATGTAACGTTATCGACTCAGTATACATAAAGTATGCAGTATAATACTTGTTTGTATTGAAGCTGCATAATAATGAAATTATAAATAAAATATAAAACAAGATATCTCATAATCAGAGAATATATCTCACAATTGTAACGAAGTATAGAATTCTATATTTCTACAATATTTCAAAAAGCATTGCACACTATCAAAATAATAAATTACTGAAATAATAAATTTTCTCCACGTTAGACAGTGTGTCTTTGTACGAAAACTGCGCGCAATGGTCTAGCGCATAAGTAAAGATTGTAGCGCCAACGAAACGGCAAAGTATGCAATTATATCTCGCGAGATTCAATCATAATCGATACAAATAATTTCTCGCAATCGATCTATCATATTGGGATGTAAAAAAGTCAGTTTTAGAGCAGAAAGCACAGCAAGAAGAAGCGTCTATTGATAGCTCCTATTATGAACTTTCAAAAGAGTATTAGATCTTGATTATTGTTTTGTTTCTGTATAATATATTCCTTTTATACATTTATTTGAGAATATTGTTTTTCTTTTTAACAGATGGTTGATTCTGAGAGAAGCTTCGAGATATTTGGAGAACGCCATGAAGTTCAAACGGACGCCATAAAATTCAAAAAGCTGCCATGATGATTCACGACAAAATCGTTAAGTTCTCATTAAAATATGGTAAGATCTAATTTATTCTAATTATCTAACTATTTAAATGCATAAATATGTTTGTTTTGTCTTTTTAATCGGTAATATTTAATCATTATTCAATAGTATTCAATAGTATTTAATTTAAAACGAAAACGTTAATAATTCTTTATTTCTTTTATAGATCTTTTTTTTAATTTCAATTCAATCTCAAACTTCTTAAGTAATAATATCCTATAAGAATAATATCCTACATGTTATTCAAGATTGTTCATAGTCTCTATTTTGAATCTCTTACAATTTCGCACTTTGCAAATTGTACCTCATTTAATTCTATAATTAATTTATAATATATTCTATCTATTCTTTATATTCTATTGTTACTATATAGCATTTATAATGTTAATCCTTTTATATTTCATTTTAACTATCATTAATTAGGAAATAAGATTTATATTAAAAATACCATTATATTTTTTAGATTAAATTATGTCTCATACTTTGTTGCAGATTTTCTGCATCTCGTAATTCCTCTGCAGGGTTCGATGGTTCCTTCCTGATAACTAGCTTGCCGATAACTTTGAACTACTGCAGTATCGATTGTAGCGTTACCGCATCTTATGGTAAGTCGCATACCTTTATATTTCTCTGGTCTTCCAGTCATGTCATAAGACAAAATGTGTGAATCGACATGGATGACTGGTTGTATTATGTACAACTTTCTACAAGCACAGTGATCCTGTTTATTATATTTGTGAATAGTAATGTGCCCTTTTCATCTGACTTATTTATTAGTTCAGGATTTATATGAATGGCATGACTTTGACGTCATAGTATTATAATTTAGTAATACTTTATAGTATTATATTAATAATATCAATATCATGTTGATAATTGAGATAAATCACATACGACTGACAATTAATCTGAGTACATACTTATGATTGAAAATATTATTGTATGTTTATCATAATAAATTATAAAGGCTGCAAGTATTTTGTTTTTCTCGAGGTCGGTATTTCAGTACGTAAGACACGGAGCTCCATTCTAAGTGCGCATGGAATCAGGAGAGATATGGAACGTTTATTGTCATTAAAAGAAGTAAAATATCCCGTATAATATTGGGTCACAGGGTATATTGGGTCCATTTTGTATCTTTTCATCATTGACGAAGTATAGAACTTCTGTATCATGTTTATGCATATTTAATCAATGGTATAGGAGAGAGCTGGTGGTAGCTGGTAAAGTAGGGAGTATAACCAATTCGAAACTTGATAAATGTACATACATATGTATTAATACATTACTCGATATTAACTTTTATTATAGTATAAATAATTTGTTAAAATCGATCGCTTCAGTGTGCATATAATATTTATTTAGTAACTAGTACGTATGTATTTATAATACTTTGATGTAGTAATCATGTTTTATCTATACATACAGATAGCGCTAATACCTTAAAAGGTTCATAAAATAGATAAAAAAATGAATTAACGAAACGATCTATTTATTTCAGTATAATAGAAAGTCTTATTAAATGTTATTTTTTTTATCAAATATCTGCATTATACCTTATTTGATATAAAAGCTCGTAAATGAAAATTTTTTTATGTAATATCTTATTACACGATTTAACATATCTCAAAATTTTGTATTAATTCATCTAAATGAAATTTTCTTTTATATAAGTCTTTATGAAAAACGTATCTTATTGACAATTTTTATTCGACGTATTATAACGCGGAATAAAAATTTTAATAATTTCTGTTTTTGATTATTTCGTGTTATTAACGAGCTTCTAAATCAGGGCAATAACATATCTTTGCGTGTTGACGTTGGGTAGGTGGTACCAGCTGCAACGTATTCTACGTACAATATTAGGAGCAAGGGACACTAGCATATAGAGAGAAATGCTATACAATAATTAGTAAAGACTGCTGTATCGTGTTTTGAGTTTCTCGCAATTAGAAGTGCAACTTGGTAATGTTACTTCCTTAATATTTGACCGTATATTTCTTGACATTATCGCCGAAAGTACGACACTGGTGGTTATATTATTCGAGATATTAGTTCAGAACTTCTTAATGTGACATTTGGACAATCATTTAAAATTTAATACACAAACACACATATGAAAGCAAAGTGCAACCAGAAGAAGAATGCACTAATGACACATTTCATTTAATCAAATTTATTTCAACATATAATGTTGCAACAAATGTAGAAACACTTTATTACGTAAGTCTTGCATACTTAAGTTTTTGAAATGAACTTCAATTTGTTCTCTTTTTACAGAAAATCCTTATTGGTTTCTCGTTGAATGTACAAGGGGTTGGATATTCTGACAATATTTAGAGGCGTTGATTTTGCGGGTGAAATCTTTCAACCGAGATGGAAAATTGCGAGCCGTCTTTCGTAATGCATGCAAGGGTGGCCGGTCGGACTTTCTCAGTTGCGGCGTTGTTAGAGTAACGTTTCATTCATCATTCTGGGCAGCGTGCAGTTTGCGGATTCTGCATTCGTTTCCGGGTGGCGAACAGCGGCACTTCATTCTTACGGGTTACACCGAATGTGTTGAGAGACAGGTCAAACCAGACGCTGAAGCATTCGAAGCGTGCCAGCTTCTCCAGTGTTCTCTAGTGTTCTCTATTTGTATTTGTTTGAATTTCATGGCCCCGATTTTCCTCGTTAGTCGAGATTCTCAGCTTCCTTCTTCTTTTCCTGTCAGCTCGTCCACGGCAATGAAAAAGGAAATACATCTCGCGCCTCTTGCTTTCTGTGGGATTCGTCGTGTAACGAAGCACCCTGCATAGGCTTTCATAACGCCACTTTCGTACGGAATACAGAGCTTTTCGTAGATCAACTCGTAAATCTTACGTCACGTCGTGGAACTAGCTAGAGCCAAACAATCAAGAATATATTCGTCGAGTATGACTTGCCAAATGTCTCTTTCTCGTTGGTTAGTTGCTTTATATTCGTGGTTCGCGCGAGAAACAGTACATTGCATTTTCAAAGGAATAAACAAAGTTTTAAAGTCGGTAATGAATAATTAAAGTTTTCCTGTACAAGGAAACTTTTCTATATTGTGTATTCCCGTAAGATATTGTCTTTTCTCCTCTCTTAACTCATAATTCTTTTCTATCTAAGAAATCTTCCGCAGCTGTTTTATATATAAATAGGAGAAACGTACGATTTTGATCGAAAGCTTAAAATCGTGTAAGAGGAAGGAAAAAAGAAAACAATAGTTTCCTCATTCTTTCGCTAATTAGTGAGATTCGAAAATCTAATTCGATTAATATTTCCACCCTGTCAAATTGAACGAATGGGAAAAAGTCGATCCATTGTACAATATTTCGACGTTATTTAACCGGCCATTGTGACTCTGTTCATTCAGTTTCCACGTTTCATTACAAAGGAGAACAACGTGATAGACCGTTGTCATCAATCAGATTCCCGTGTCGATGTGCTATCACTCGTTGACGAATTACAAGGAGAATCTTGTTGCAATGCTGGGATGTAGCTCTATTCGGTATGACTGTCGAAGCCGCGACAGGAAGTTGCTTCGCATCTGCAAAATTTAAAAGTACCGCCATCCGTTGTCCAGGATAATTAAATGTCTATTGGAAATTCGTCGGGGATGGCGGCCTTGTCTATCCGCCGACAGTTGATTGAATACCTCGGCGTGATCTCGTTCACTATCTTGAATTACAGGTCTGCTACCGGCAGATCCATTTTATCATCACAATGAACTACTTTCCAGTAGGTTGGCAGACTTATCGTCGCGTACTTAATTAATCAACCGGTATCACTGCCTACTATACCTATGCAGCGATGTTTTTACGACCAAGGTCTTGCGGAACGTGAATCTGCTTCTGACATTTTGTCATTTTGATTGGTTTAGGTATTTGCTTGCTGCCATGAATATTAGACGAAACTTTTGTCAGAGGATTTTCTGAATAGTTCTCAGACTCGCGTTTGGCTTATCTGCTTCTAACACCGTAGTTGGTGGTTTTTAGGATTTATCGTAGAATTTGACGGCTATTCATGATTTCACGATTTATGAATTCCAGTTGATAGCTCGACGATTCGAAAATAAGCCACTTTCGTAAAGCGAACGTAGGTTCGTTCAACAGAACGATGCAGGACCCTGAAACTTGGCAAAATTCACCCATCAAGATTGTTCCTTTCTAAGAACTTTTTTTCCGAAATATGCTATTCGTTTTGGATAGAATGCGTCTGTCGCAACGATATCTTTCAATGACGTATTTTCATGTTACTGTGGTAATAACTCTTTTCGTTTTCCCTTGTCATAGTCGATATATTATGTATCTTTATTCGCATAAGATATCTCGCATGAACTGGAGCTATTTCCACAGCTACTTAAGGGTATTGTTCCATGCAGTTTACACATATTGCAACTATGAATAGCGCAACTTCGCCAGCAAGGACGTAAAGCTGCTTTCCAGGGAAAATATTTATTGTTAAGCAACAGCAGACGTGCGACGTACGGTATCGAGAGGATTTGCTCGCTGTAGTCGCTTTTTGGATTACTTCGACGTAGAGAGAAATCAGAAGAAGCGTGTTTCTATCAATCGTTCGACATTTCAGTACTTCGTTTGTCTAGGTTTCTCGATGCTTCTCGGAAAAATCGTTGCGCTTTATAGCGCTACGACGAAACGATCAAATTTTTACAAAATTACGCGTACAATGGATCGAATCGCTTTATGATCGACGTGTCCGTCATACATTCTGGCGGGTAGCTGACAGGAAAATCGTAAAATGCCTAGGTAAGGGTTACACGTAAAGCCCGACCACCGTCGGCATTGATGAATTGTTAAAAGCCTCTCTGAATATTCGATGGCAGAATGGAGAATACATGTTTTGTTCTGGATGTGCAGCTGTACCTGTCGGAAACGTGCTATGACAGCTGATTCTGACTGGCTCTTGCCGCGATTTAAAATTACGGTTACCCAGTTGCAAGCTAACTTCAAAATCCAAGACTTTATACGTTTTCGTATTGATATACATATTTACGTTATACATAGTCGGTGGGAACCATATAGCGATGTTGTTAATTATAATGAAGCGCGCTAACATAGATTAGAAGTCGTAAACGTGTTGAAACATTTAAACATCAGGCAGCAAAATTCGTGTAAAAGATAGAAAATTACGTACATTTAGAATTTGCTCAAGCACTGTTTTATTCGATTATCAGAACCAACTCGAGTGTCAGCGGCGTCTATTTTTGTTGCACTTACATTTTAAAGTGCTGTTTCGGAACTCAAAGCATATAAATTTAAACACCTGACCGCTTTTATCGCCTCGTTGTATCTCTTTCGCCGACTGTACGCGTTGGTCTGTTTTTGCCAAGTCCCAAGATATTTGCTTATCAGTGCAGAAAGTTTCGCTATTCATCGTGGCAAAAATTATATTACTTCGATAAGCAACGCTCGAACGCAATTCACCGATTTGCTCTGCTTTGGATTGAATTGGATCGTATCTATATAGAGTATCCAGTTTTATTAAGTATTAAGTTTTATCTTGATAGCGTTGCAGTCAGGGGGATCAACAATAATTTCGCTGTTCTTGATAGCTATATCCCAACTTGTTATAAACTCGTTCGTTCGTGTTTATTGTTTTAAAACGGGAATCAGTTACATAGCAATTTCTACTTCTCATTTATTTGTCTTCAACTTTACCGCTTCTTGAAATTACGAAGATCTAACGACTGCTTGAGAATTCAGTTCGTTACGATCGCTGGAAGATAACGAGCGTCTATGAACAGCGTCTATTCTGATCAACTTTTGGAAACAAAGTGTCGTCGCTTTTGTACGAACGTCTAATTCCGAAACTTTAATCAGCTGTTTCTTTAAAATCTATAAACTTCGTAATCTATAGAATCGATTTGAAGCGTACAGTTAATTTCCATGTTTGTTTCTTCGTGGTATCGATAAATTTGGATGACTAGGATCGTGGATTAAGCAACTACATATATATCAATAGGTCAGTCTGAAAAGTTTCCACTCGTCAAGGTCTGACACTGATTTGGCCATAAAATCTCGTGGAACAAAACGCGAAAATATTCAGTCTCTCCGCGGCTTTACATGGTTTCGTGCACGCAAAATGGTCTGGTGTGTCGAGGTGTACGATGATTTCTGGAACGAAAAAAAAAAAAAAAATGAAGAGAAGGGGGAGGCGGATCGATCTCTCGACGTTAAAAAAGAGGCGTAGCCGGAACAGAGACGAAATTGTTGAAAATTCCAATTTCATTTGAAGTACGCCGATGACCGTAAGGGAACAGTGGTCGCAAAATGATTGACTCTAGTCCTTTTCTTGTTCGAATTCACTCAATGTGACGCAGTAAAACGATGGACTTGAGCTTCATTGTTCAGCCGAGTTCTTGATGTCATATAAACACCAACATGCATTCATAAGTTAATCTTCGTTCTTAATCTCGTGTAAGCATATTCGTATTTATGGTATACGAACGCGAGTACATAATTCTGCTAGAAAGTTTGCAAAATTCGCCGGTATCTTTGTACGGAATATTATTTCAAGATTTAAATGTTATCAACAACATAATCCTCATTTACAAGATCAATCGATATATACAAATAATAATCAGGCGTATTTCAATGATTTAACTTGTGTTAAGTTATATTCGTTATTAACTATTTAAATGTATCAGGCTTGAAATCTGTGTTTCCGTTTCGTGCAATCCCATAGAATGAGATTTAAAGGGGATAGATCAGATGACTATGAGACGGAGATCATCCAGTTCTTTCTATCCATTGACCAACGATCCTAAATTTTATTTAACAATTCTATTACATTCTAAGGTCTTGCATAGGGATGCCATCGACTAAATTAATTTAAACTTTTTAATACTTTTCGATTATTATAAAGTATAACAACTATAGAGAGAAGCAAATCGTCTCCAACAGAATGAGAATAGATGGCCTAAATAGCCATCGTAATAGAGTTAAATCGACCTATTTTTTATGTAATCCTTTTTGTTCAGAAAAATGTCTCAAATATGCCGGGAAAGTTCGTCGGTTTTCTCTCGTTAAAACAGTACCATTGAAACATAGTATGTACGGGAATATTCGTGGATACGAGTACCTATAGGATAACTGTCGGGTCTTTTACTTTTTAACGTTCTACCAGAATTGCATACTAGCAGTGGATTCATCGGTTAGACAATTTTGACCTAGACCTTTTGAACGTAATAAAAGCTCGGTTATGTCGATATTGAAATTCGTGTAGACTCGTTTGCTTTTGTTTTTCAAGATTCACGTTAAACATTTATATCGCTTTTCTCTTTATCTCGATTATATGTCAAAATTTATTGTTTGATAAAATAACATACAAACATAAAGATAAAATCACGAAACACGCTATTAACTGTTTGTATTTACGGGTGAATAGTAACGAATGTAAAAGCAAAAACAGAAGAAAACAAGTGGAAAGAACAAGCGAGAGCGAAAAAATGTGTAGATGGTAGACCATTAAGTATGCATCCGAGCAAAAACAAATTTCCTCCGTAATGTTCCGTGCAGCATAAGAGGCGAAATTAATTTCTTGAGGTGGATCTAGTCTTTAGACAGGAATTTTTGTTGCAAGACACATGGAATAATAAATTTTACGAATGTGAGGTATAATTTGATAGCGGCTAATACCATAATGCATGTTAAATAGGTGAAACAAGTAACACGTTACAGATAAACGTTATACGTTCGAAATTGAAATTTATTATCAGTGAATTACGCGTATTATTAGGGAATCGGATACCTAAATCAAAGTTTGTTAATTTCAATTTATAATTAAATTCCACACAATGTGATGTTATGAATATTTATGTGAAAGATACACCGAATTTCTGTTTTTGAACTTACACGAATAGGGAATTATTATGTTAAGAACGAGTAAATCTTTGCAAAACTTTGATTATTGCGTTGGGTTATTTCGATCTTCCGAGTTTATATTCACGTTTAGAGGCAGACTGCGAAATGCTTCAGAGCGAATATCACCATGTCAAACTGCAGGAAGTGCCTACTGCTTTAACGCGACCAAATTGCATCCGGTGTGCGACACACGCCTCTTTCTTTTTCAATTTATAAATATCGCAGCACCGCTGCGTGCTCTGCCAAATATTTGGATCATAACCAACTGCAGTTCATTCACAAATATCAAAAGCTCCTATATCTAGGAAATATCGGAATTATATAAATACAGATTACGACAAACATCTTCGGCTTAAATTCGACATCAACGAAATGAGAATATATTAAACCCATCAAAGATCTATTTAAAAGAATTCTAATTATACCTATTATTTTTATTACGCGAATATTTCAAACATATCGCTATCATATAGCACGAGAAACGTTAAATGTTTTATTCATATTGTAAAAATTCAATTTATACGTCCTGTCTTTTGTAACCATGCAATTTTTTCATCCTGAACACTGTTGCTCCTGAGCATATTAAATTCAGATCAGTTTCAGCGCGACGATGTTTCATATTCTGCCTGTAATATGTCTTCCTAAGTATTGGTATGGCATTTTTAACGCGTGGAAAAATCATTGTAAATTCATGGACTTTGTGAAACCCATGGAAATTAAATAGAACGAAAAAAGAAAAAGGGAAAAAACAAAGGAAGGAGAAAACAGTGATTCGAGCAAAAGTGACATGTTTACGCGCATAGGATTGTAATAGCGTTACTACATAACATAGAATTTCCCGGATAGCGTATCGTTGATATTTTATTGGATTAATTCTGTGTCGGGTCCATGCATCATAACGCCGGCTATCTGTATGTATCGTGCACTCTGTATCAGACTGTAATTTTGTCGCATAAATTTTATGTCAAATTTACGATACGCTGTCCACGGCGAGGAGAACTAAATCGTCTAATGACAAACTGCCTCCGTTATCGGCGCGACTTTGCTCAATTATTTGTTGGTGATGTTCACACGTGTATTATCGAAAGCTGCACGGATTTATTCTTACGCGATCGCCTTTATGCCGTATTTCATCGATACCACTTCGATTTTTCTGGTTCAATTAGTTTAATGTCGAATCTTCCAGTCTAGTTCGCAGTCGTGGAATACGAAATTAATTTTGAATAATAATTTATAAGAAACGATATCTGAAACTTAACGGGAATTCGGTTTTACTGTAAAATTTACTCGAAATCGATTGCAGTTATTTTGACAACGCGTAGCTGTACGTTAGCGAAAAATATACATTTGCAAAATGATAACGACAAAACGGTGGGCTTGTTTTCAATACCTTACAATTAGTTACAGGCTTTTGCACTAAACGGAAATGTTTTCGAAATGCTCGGTTTTTCACACAGCTACAGTTTCACACAAATGTTTGAAAATTAAACAGATCGTTAAAAAATTAATGACACGAATACCACGCGTGGTTTTATTTCTAAAGTTGGCCGTGGTGGCCCAGTTTCATCCATTTTAAACGAAAATAAATCATCGATATTGGTAAATTGGATAATTAAGCCCAGAGGTCAGCTGTAACTGCGATTGTTCCTTTTCGTTGCCAAATATGGCACAATGCACACGACGATGTAACGTAGAACGAAGAATTGAAAAAGATAAAACATCGAAATTCGTTTCGATGTTCGGGCCGACAGAATCGTAACTGTTATAAAACAGCTTGCAGTACAAGAGCGCAGCGAAACGGATAGGTTGTAAATTAAAGTGAATTAGTTAAAAAGAGCGTTAAATCGGCCAACACAGCCAGCTATGTTGTTACTTTATGGTTTTCGGCTTGTATCCATGATCACACGTTCGGTTCATTGCATCTGGCAATAACAGCTGCTGGAGCATAGCGATCACACGTAGTTTCACACTTCGGTTTAATACTGGTACAACAGGCTTATAACGAGAGCAGTCCGAGTTGTATTACGTTCGCATCTAGTACCTGCTTGTTTCAGGCTCGTTTTGATTTACGACGCTCGTTGCTTTACGGATTTGTCGTTATCAGGCTATGAGAACGCAAAGAATCCCAGCTGTTGCTCACACCGTCAACGATCCTTCATCGAACTCTTTCATTTTCATGCCTTTTTCAATTTGGTTTCCTTACCACGATACATCCATCGTTATCGGCCGTCCTCAGCGTTTCGACTTATCATCTCATTGCCTCTGTTTAATCGACTACGCAAAGAACAAATGTCACGACCCACTTGTGCCTCGTCCGAGAATATATCATGAAACTCGATTTTGAATTGAGAAGAAGCGCGAGTCACGTGCAACGATTCACCCTTGTTTCACCTGATTTTTCATAACTTTTGAGCAACGCGCGATATATTTTGATCAGGGCTAACGGATGGGACGAACCGTTGTGAAACAGTAATAAGTAAAATAAGAAGATAGCGCATGTATCTGGAGCAATAGGTGTGTAAGGGTGGGAGGTGGCGGTGCTATCAGTGTGCCACGGCGCAACCGGACAGGCGTTTCACGATGGGGGTGGCTGGATAGAGGCGCCTAACAGTAGCTGAGTCGCATGATCCCTTCACTCGGGTCCGCACGGCTACCGTCGTCTCTGCTCGGCTCTCCGATCGGATCTCCGTGTTTCGAAGAAGCGCTTGGCGAGTTTACCGAACCGTTCGTGCCACTGCGCTCGCATTCGGTTGCGCGAACTCTTCTCGTTTTCGCGCGTGCAACTATCTCCTCTTTCCTCGCTTGTCACTCGCTCGTCTCTTTGTTACATCGTTTACCGCGCTCCGTTCCGGTCGTTTTTATCCGCCACGCGGCGAAGACGATGACGTTCGCCAGCGATCTCACGGATTCGTGACGATCATCGCGTATCGTTTGCACGAGGCGACTATATCCTTGCACGCATGTACTTTTGTTCGTTCAGTATAATCGAACGAGGAACATAAAATTATTAACAAGTGTATGCAGTGTTTCTGTCGATATTCTGAAAAGAAAAGTGTATTGCTGTTGCGTCACATGTTGATCTTCGTGATCTTGCGACGAATCTTCGAACGAGCTGCTCCTCGTGTTAAGAGTATTCGACTAATTCGATTCTCTGGAATGAATGTATTGTGAAAGATTGGGGAGAAGAAAGAACATAGTGTATCGCAGTTTATTCACGGCTCTGGGTGGCTCGCCCGCCTTCGTTGGTTTTCCCGCGATTTTCGCAGCCACCATCAAGGATGCGAGTCTCGTACATTTTCGAGGAGCATAAGCTTCTAGTGAAACTTGGTAATCGTTAAAACAGGACCTCCAGGCTAAAGGATCGTTAAATTTTAGATGAATAAGGAATCTGATTGCTTCTAACGAAAGAGAAGTGGAGCTTCGATTCTACGATCGTAAACCGCTGCCGAGTTACCACAGATGATGTATATCGGAAAGGAACTTGAGCGTGAACACGATGTCGTTTCTTTCGAATTGGTCATGATAAACCAACGAACAAAAAGTTAATTTTTCGCTAAACGGTAAACGAATCGTGAACTGATCGCGAGTGAATAGCATAGACGTTACCCACACGAACCAATATTTGATTTCGATGATTCAAGTGGTAATACGTTTGTTCAAGCCACATCTGTACCTGTTAACGTCGTAATTGAACATTTTCCGTAAAGAAGATTTTCGAGACGGGAATAATCATCGAATGGAAAATACAACGAATCGTAATAGCTAAAATAAAAAATACTTTTAAATATCGCGGCAAGCGTTCAAGATGTTCGATTCATTAGGACCGACTGGTTCACTGATTAGACGAAGCTGTAGTAGCGACTTAAAGCTAAAGAAGAGTATAAAATCCCTTTGCTGAGCGAAATTGGCTAATTAAAGCAGTTCATTTAGCATTCCACCGTGAGATCGGTTAATGTCGCCACGGTGGAGGGATCGAAGTAGCTACGGTTATCCGTCTGAGTGGTGTTTGCGTCGGGATATACGGCTACAGATCTGACGAACAGCTGGGAATCGATGAATCGTTTTTTTCCTGGCTAACGTTTCCTTGGCACAGGGATATTCGTTGAAAGGGGGAATGAAGGGCCATCCGGACAGCACGTAGGGACTGGCCCTTCTCGTTTTCGGAGATGTGGCGCTATCTACAGTACACTATCTTCGGGCTTACCGTCATCCTGCTGACGATTCATGAGATAGTCCTCGTGCGAGCTGGCGAACAAGGTAATGACAGTACATGCGTTTTATCTTTCGTTACAAGAACGGCTAATTTTTCGGAAAAGGAAAGGACAATTCTTAAAATATATTTTTGGAAATGTCAATATTCCTCGTGCATAGTTTTTAATGGTAACGATATGTAATAATTTAGCGTAATATTAGAGAATCAGAAATGTCACGCGATTACTTTCTTATTGATTTCTTTTGAACGAGAATATAACATTTTGAACTTTTCTATAGATCAGAAAAAATGGGATATTGAAGTTGCAAATTTTCATCAATCAAAAATTCGTGTTTGGTCCGTTAAAACGTAATCAAAGTAATTTACTTAAGTATATTTGACGTAATTATTTTACTCGTAAGAACGAACAGCATACACGAGTAAGAAGAAATTAAGAAATAATTGTAAAAGAGAAAAGAAAAATAGATTGGCCGAAATTTAGCGAAGTGAAAACAGTCAGGCTACGAATACTTATTTTGCTTCATTGGTCAATAATTGAACGTGTACCGAGGGCTGTACGTTTGTTTTTTCGACCAAATGAGCAACGCCTATACGTCCGTATGCGCTTTCAATTACTTCCCATCAAATAATTCTATAGCGAACATTTCTGCTCTGAAAAATTTTTTTTATTGTCACTACGCGATTTTAATTCCATAACGTGCAAAGCTGTCTGCGGAAAAAGCGGCGCTGCGATTGAAAGGTACGAAATTCGAATATTAATCTGTCCATTATAAAATTTATCGTAAAACAGTGAAATCAGGAAAGGAGTATGTATAGAGCCGAAATTTATGTTAAGGAAATTTTAGCGAACTACGTACAATCAGGACAGATGTATTTGATATAAAACGTAGAATTCGCTACAGAAACGATATATTTGGAGAAATCTCAAATAAACTTTGAATTCGCTGTAATTAATTAGCAATTAATAAGTTTGTAACTAATAAAAATGCCTTAGGCATTGCAATTATCAAAAATAATGATTTATTTTCTTCTCTCTCTTCGTATAATCCTCGCGTTTTTAAATATTTCTTTCGCGTGTGTTTATTCAGATATTTTATAATAATACATCTTTCGAGAACTACGTCAACGGATGAGAATGTACTAATTAAAGCTTCCGCGTAACAATTTTATAAAAGTTGTCAAACGCCACCGAGAAAAGTAATTTGTACGGCTATATAAAATATATTTTTACGTGACCTGATTATGCGACGCGAAATGTATCACGAGTAAACTTTACCATTAATCTTTTTAACTTCCTTTCCAATCGTGGATTATTTTAATTTGGTTCCCACCCACTTTAATTATTATTACTAATTCTGATGACATGAACTGTTAATCGATAAACTTGAATTAGTTCTTGTAATTGTTGTGAAACTTCCGTCGGTTGATCGAACGATTTCCAATATTTCACGGTCTGCGTTTCGCATGTATAGTTATCGCGAAGTGTGTAAGACATCGACGGTAATGCAATTTCCTTCTGTCAGGAATGCTATTTATCAGAAATTTCTTTTTCATACTATAAATACTCGCTACCAATCCTCCCTTCTTGACACAATAGATGAGTATTGTATCGTTGATTTATTTCTTTTGTGTTGCTAAGTGGAACAGTTTTTAACGAAACAATATTTTCCGTAGGTGATGCTTCTATATAAAATTAAATTCTTGATCGTTCGCCGTGTTTCCGTTTTTCCTTGCGTTGCTTTCTAGTTTAGATCTTCCAAACCTTCCATTAACAGAAACGAAGTTCTTTTAAGCATCGCAATTATCTCCAAGAATCGAGAAAGAATAAACCGAGAAATTTGATTAAGAATGTTCACTTCCCACTAGTTTTCCTCAGATCTTCGCTCTATGATTCTGCCTGGTCAGCGTTGCAATTTCACTAACAGAATTAGCTGTAAGTCCCTTTAATATTTGTACTTGCTAGTTAGCAGTAGATAGGTATGTTTGGTTTTGATCAGCCACAATGCGTGAACGAGAGTATGCACAGTTTCGTATATGCGCATATATACCACATATTGACGCGTTTTAGTAGCGCAATGCAAATTGTAATGGCTTTACAGTTTCATAACAAAGTTACATATATGTACAATCTATTCAACTTTATGAATTATAAGTGTTCGCTTGGCGTGTGCAGCGAAGCTGAAATCAATGTTTCCTTTTATCAATTTCGCTAGAGATTTCCAATTCATTTCTGTGTTATTCACTCTCCTCGTATTCCGTTCCCTTTTTTCTTTCCTCGTTTTTCACTGAATAAGGAAGACGAGTAACGAAGCAAAATTTTATACCGAACGTTGAAACATCGGTTTTGTGTAAAACACATTCGCATATATACCCTTTTCTTCGTAATTTTTTTTATAGCCATTTTGTATTTCTAGCAGAAACCATTTGTTTGTTACATTTACTTGTTCAAGAGGATTCTACTATTATCGTAGCAAAGAAATTTATCTTTCGTACTGCCTTTTAAATTTTCGCCAGTTTCAAATAGGCACAACCAAATGGGAAGTATCCATCGTGGAGGCGTTGAGAAACTTTTTTCAAGTTCTCTTTAGCTCTGTTAGAATTCGCCGGTGAGCATTCTCAACTCAATTTGTCGTAACGAATACCGTTCGTAACAATTCTTTTCGTGTAGTAGAGTTAAGCGAGCAGGATCGTGTTAAGCTGGTGAGTTTCACGAATCGATCAAATCTGCGATACGTTCGCCATCGTTTTGTTCGTTTATCGATACAATCGAGTCCTATTGTGAAGCTGTGACCGCAACATCACAGTCGGTTGCTAGAAGATATATGTATTAATCTGTCGTTTATTTTCATTGTTTTCCAGCAGAATGATCTTTGACGTTCATTATCGTTAATCTCTTATCTACTCCTGTTTGCGATTGTAACACGCGACTCAATGTTGCAGATGCGATCGATGATCCTGAAATACTCGTAAATTTAATACTCAGCAAGCCAACCACGTTTTATTTTCGTTCTGAAAGAACGAGTGTCGTTTTGGCCAAACAATATTTCCGAGACCAAAACTATGAGTCCAATGCGATGATTAGTATATCTGGGAATGGTCACACTAAATTGCCGATCTCGTAACTTGTATTTCAGATATATATATAGAAAATAACGTAATGGTGGAAAGCTTTGCAAACAGAATACGAGTAAGTTTTACTCGTACGCATTGTAGAATAAAAATTGTATTTCACAAAAGAGTTTGTCCTACATATTCTGTGCAGTATCATTATATCGCATGTACCACGTGACAGTTTATGTTATTGGCCTTGTAATGGTGGAATAACCATATTTTTGGCAGATGTTTTTACACGTTGGTACATGGAAATTACAATGTTGCTTGTTTATGATTTTTCACGACTCGTAAATGTTTTGGTACTGTTGAAACAAATACAAATGAATAAGATTAGGAAGATTGGCCTTTTGAAATATTACAAACAGAAAATGGTAGAAAATGAATTCGCTGGAATATTTATTCGATCGTGTTGCTCTGTAAAGCTGCTGTCGATTTTGTTATTTAAAATGTTATTATTAAATGGATATCGATGAAAGGATCGATGTAAATTTTGATTTACTTTCGATTTCACCTATTCACGTGGATTCGCTAGTAAGGCTAATTTAATATTCATATCGAACTGGATTATTCAAATTAAACATTACGTGCACTCTATTAAACATAATTGTCGCGTTAAAATGTTAATCTCGATACATGTAACGCGTAAAGTGCATCGATAGCCATGGTGAGGCGAAAAAGGGAGAAAGTCATCGGCCAAGCTAAAATTTCACGATGGTTCATGGCTCTTGGACAATTAATTTCCCTCCATTACACGAGCCGTGCGGAAGATTAATAAACTTCATCTCGTCACGCTCGTAACGCGGTGTGCCAGCTTAGTTTACCTTGGAGTTTATCTACCAACGAGCATAAATGCTCGCAATTTGTTCACGCTTGTACCAGATAGTGAGGTAATAGAAACTTCATCGTGCATCTGACGCCGTTGCCATTGTTTGTGGCTTAAAACTAGCCCTCGTAGCTTTCCTCTAATCACTCGATTAGTTGTAATATCGTGGAGTAAACCAGTTAAACACAACGAATTCATCACGCTACTTACATGTATACAACGTGAAGCTGACTTTGCAAAAATTTTCCTCGTGATACCGTCTTATCTGCGAAAATTAAGCCGAGTTCGAGTACGGTGGCGAGGAAGGGGCTGCATTACGTCAAATGAAAAAAGTTTTATTCCGGGAACTTTGGATAGGAAACTTTCTAAGGAACACATTTGATTATATGTCACGGTATCTCTTTTCCCTTCCTCTGTCACGCAGATATCTCGCTCGTAAGTTTGGAACTTCTCTTTTCCACCGTTTTGAGAACGAGTCTCGCGTGTCAGGAGCTTCTCTTTTCGTTCGATCGGATAAAAATCGACAAATATTTTTTCCACGACAGGCTAAAATCGGATCGTTCTACTCGCGAACGATGTTGGAGACTGTCCGACAAGATTGTCAGCAGTATCTGAACAGTTCCCGAGACTCACGTTCACGAGAACGTAATGTTCCAAGAGATCTCAAGCAGATAACGTGTATCCAATTGTTTGAAGTAACTGACGAGAATCCTGGGTACAGAGCCCGGGTATTAGACACTGGACACTTAACCATCGCGGAGAACGTATTTCCGCGTACTTTATCGCAATCGAAACAGATTGCGGGGTAATTGAATTGGATAACGATAAGATGAAAGTAATATTTTACAATAATTGGACAGAATAACATACAGTGTGTTATAGCAACGGAGAATAAAGCTGCGCTCTTGAGTTTTCCAGTTTCATTTTTAATTACTCACTATTTGTTTCTAGGATGGTTAATAGAGTAACGATGAAAGATATGTTTTATTCTTAACGTATTCTAAGCGATTCCAAATTGTTTCTATTTGCCAATTTCTAATATGAAATGATGTTAAGAGGGAAAGAAAATCTTTTGAAATTACGTCGTAATTTATCGGGTGTAAATAACTAAAAATTTAGTGGGTAGATGTTATTCATTTGGTTACATTTTTTTTTTTGAAATTACCTGAAAATACATTGGTACTAAATAGTTCGTCACGAAATTTGCATTCGGAACACGTTCGTTGTGGAAATAAAAGTACGGCCTCTACGCTTGTTCGTTATCTATCAAGTGTCTGTCTTTATTCCTTTAATTTGCCATCGTCCCCTCCGGGACGAATGTTCCGGTATTACATTCGATGCGAGAAAAGAAGGGGAGTAAAACATTCGTTTCGCAGGAATTGGATATCCCGTTTAACCAAATTTGTTCCAAAGAAATCAGTTTTAAAGCAATTTTATTTCATTCTTTCCACCGTCAGTCGATCCTTCCGTTTCAGTGTTGGTAGAAATCAAATTAATCTTTTATGGGTTAATCAATGGAAGGGAACAGTTTACGTGTACATTTTAAACAAATCGTAGCAATAGAAATTTTCCTATATTCAACTGCTTGCTAGTGTTATCTTCTATCTTGCATTTAACGTTCTTTTAAGTAAACGATTGATTAAGTAAATGAAACTGAAAATTTCCGTAAACAAATTCGGCATACTTTTGTGTGCAAATTTATGAAATCTTGTAGAAATGTAAGGCGAAAAAATCTGTTAGTCTGCAATCTGTACCGATGCTTCGGTATTTATACTTGTGACTTGTATATATTTGAAAAAATTGCGAGATAATTTTCTGCAGTCTTATTAAGCGTGTTTTCCAGAGATGGCCTACGAGAAAGTAGCTTATTAGCAAGGTTGGTAACTCGTTTAACTTTTTCTACGCAATGATATCGTCGAGACGACTTCGCCAGGACGTTCTTGAAACGCGAGCCTACAAATAATCCCATATAATCCAACCTTGTCGGCCGATTTTCTTCCAAGGGATTTTGTACTTCCTCTTTGCGCTAGAAGTTCCCGTATATCGATAACGCTTAACAAGCTGTGTCGTAAAAGCGACTTTGCGTCTCCTCTGCCTTTCATTTATCTTTATTCCATAGTAACATAGCAAACGGTGGCTCGTCGAACGAAATTCGTCGGATAACGAGGATTTATGCTGGTAATTTCCGTGGTCGACTCGTTAATTCAATTTCTACCGACAATAGTACAGCTCTATCCAAATTTTTTCCGGCTCCGTTTCAATAGGTACGGCTCGAGCACGAACGCGCGGTCGAATTTAATGGAGAAAGATAACCGCCGGTCTACTCATGACGTTACCATATTTTTCCTAGTAATTGTACATAATGAAGCGTGCGGGCTCGCGCAACTATACTCGTGCGTCAGAGATAAGGGGTGGATCTGGTGGATTCGCTCCATCTTGCTAGATCCTTGGGTGATTAGAGGGCTACACACGACTGTATGAAATCTGGATCGTACATCGTTCGTAGTACGTAATCTGGCCGTAATCTCCTCGTAATCTACGGCAATTTCGAGAAGGCGGCCTGCTACTTGTACTTAACACACGTCCGTGGCATAAGAATCGTTAATTACGGTAGCAGATGAGAATCGGTTTATAATTATGAGCTTTCAGTACGAGGCGTTTAATGGTTAGCAGCGTGGTACAATTAGAAGCTTCGGTACAATCTATCGCATCCGTGATTACAATCTGACCGTTGTACCAGCGATAATGAATATACGTGTACGAGTGGTACGTTTATGGTTTGCGGCTATGTGGCTTTTAACGCTTGCGTTAGGGCCAGATCGCAAGGCATTAAGTTTTCCAATTATATGGAGTTTTGGTTTGTCAAAATTTTCGATTTATTTCCCAGTTGGTCTGATAACTTTTGTAATTTCTGGTTCTAAATCGTGACAGTAGATGGTGGAGTAGTTGCGAGTGAAATTTTTAAGGTGCTAACTATCCTAGCTTTATCGAATAGAAGGTAATTCAAGTTTGCAACAATGGTCATATTCTGTGAATGAACATGCACGTTTCAATCCAATTTCTCATATATGATAAGGTATAACAGAATGTACGAAGATTTCCTCTGTTGCAGGTTACGTATTTCTGGTGATACAAGTTTTATGAGAAATACATATGATACTTTTACGCCATTGAAATGTATATTCACATTTTATCGGAGAAACTGTTGATATAAATCCTTCGCGATGGGTTTGATAGCGCATGATTTTATGTATTCTTCATACTTGAGCATTCAAATGTATTTTACTCGGAACGATTATCAATTTCCCGAAATAATACTTAGAAGTTGGCAATAATATAGATGTTTTCTCGAAAATCGAAGAACTTCGATAAACGCGATGTTAGTGCATTAAGAAAATCTATCCTGTATTTTTCTCGTTATTTTTACGATGCAACGAAGTTCTTCCTTTAAGAGTATAAATAGCACGATTTACATGTCGCATCGTAGCTCGAATATGCCAGGCAAATTTCCTCTATTTTACTTCTTTTCCATCTTAACTTCTTATTACGCTCCCGTACCTAGTCACACATTCGCTTTGAACGTATTCAATTTTGAGTTATACGCATTTATCGATAATTATTTTGCCTTTGATGCTCGATAACGTTAAAGATTCATCCCGATGTATAAGCCGTTCCTTTTGGTTTCCGTTTAATCTCCATTAGCAATAATGATCGCAGCTAGTCCATTACAGTAGAGTGGATGCAACGCGCCACATAATTTTCATTTTGTTTGGCTTTTTCTTTTTCTTATACCGAAGCTTGTGTTCTTTTTCCTTTCTTCTCCTTGTGTTCGTTTTGAGGACGTAGGTGGTCGTAACCGAGGCAAAAAGATCGTTACGGGTAATGGGGTTGGGCTTAGCTTTTATCTCTTTTACCTTCTTCATCCTGATATAACCCGATTTAGCTGTCTAAGTCACGAGTAGTCACGGGATCTTCTCGAATACACCCTTTCGTGACGTTTACTCGAGATAATTATATAGGTATTACGCTTCTAACCGATCCAATCCGGACCGTGTCGTTTGGTTTTGTAATATACCATGAAATGAAAGGAACCCGCGGACTATTCCATCTTGATTCGTGTTTATTCGGCTGGACATATTTCGTAGCGGATACGTTACCACGGTTGCGGAGATAAATTACTCGATGAGAGAAATCGGCTTGATACATCCTCCGAATATATGATTATTTTGAATGGAATGTAATACCATGATATTAATTCCTGCCCATTGGTGTGCATATTGGTTGTATTATTTTCATTCGCGTTTTCCCACCGTTTCTGATGATCTCGCCAAATCAGCTTCAAATTCGAACCTATAGATTCCACGAATTACTGCATACGCGTTTGATTTCAATTTGAACGATTTCAATTTGAAATTTTCGAACTATCAACTTGTCATTTCCTACGTGTAGGAAACATAGTTTACGAGAATCTATCAAAGTTAGAATAATTACAAAGATATCGTATGGTTTCCTTACGTATGCCAGAGTCGAGGCGTGTTAACGTGAATACGTCCGTGACGAATGACACAAATTATGTTACGTGCCTATTAGAACACGTAAGTACATTCAACCAGGTTTACGTTAAATGCCAGATTACCCTCAATTATCTTAGCAATGTAACGTCACTCAATTCGCGTTGAAACAGTTCATAATTAGTTAATTAAAATTGTCCAAGGAAAGATTTAAATAACGAGAGAATTGTTTAATTAACTGTGCGATAGCGTAATAAAGTAGTTGGAAGATTTACTCGTGACTTTGAATGGGAGGGGTGGGATTTTCATCTTTTATGCATTCCGAGTTCTCGAGAAGTTCCAATATGACGAGGCTATTGAGCGTCTTGAGTTTCTTCGCGATACATCGCTTTCATTCTCCTCGTTTCTCCTTCTTTTCAAAGTTGCAGCGTTTTATTCGCGCTCGTAATGTCATCCGTACTTCTTCTTCTCCTAATCTTTCGCAAGAAACTCGGTTACTTGTTATGAAGTTGACCGTCGATTGTGATACTTCTTCCTTTCTGGAACGCTTGTAACTTCTACAACAGACCGTTGTTACCAATTTTCCCTCTGCTTCCCGTGCGTTCCCTTACTGTTTAAGGGAACTGAAAGAAGGCACGAAACTTTCCTCTGACGTTGTATAACGTACCTACCTACGAGCGTTTACCTAGTGAAAAAATTATACACGATATTTTCATCCTTCTTTCTATATTATGTACCTTGACCAGACGACGCGAAAAAGAAGGAGACGCAAGAATAAAAAAGATACGCGAAATGTATAAAGATACAGGATTTGAAGGCGAGAGTTTTCCAAGTCAAAGGGAAATCTCGCTCTAGTTGGTTCGGCAGAAAATGTACCGAAACATTTCATACTTCGGTTGTTTTAGGTTACAGGTTGCGTTTACTTGTACGTATTTTCCTTCTTCTAAATCGCGTTAGAGCAAAAAAAAAATTCATTTAAAAATCATGCATATTTATTCAAGGATTTTAAATAAGTACACGCATTCTTATTCGAAATAGACGCTGTGTTTTCGATTATATTTATGCTTTCTTTCGTTTTCGCAAAACAATTTTGATCCGCATTTGGTATTTTTGAATAAATAAATTCCTCGCATTCTTTTCGACTAGCTCATAATCCTCGAAGCTGAACAAGAGAGCGATCGATATGTTCCGTAATTTCTGATTTTCCATTATTTTATATCTCGATTTCGTACTATTTCGCAACTACTTGTCAATATCACGGAAAAATGCGAAATGTGAATATGACAGGTGAATTTCGAAGAGTCGGAATACCTACTAGATCCATTCATGCGAGTAGTTACGTTTCGTCGTCATGTAAAAATCGTTCTCCATTCGCCGCTGTTTTCGCGTAGTAACCTTCTTCAAACGATCGTACCTTTCTCTTCTCTTTTACTAAATTTCTCGATCAGCCGCTCGAATTAAATGCTTCTTCTTTCTCTGGTAACTTTGCTTCTTCACTGTGAAACGTTTCAAGTTTTGAACAATATTTAGATGTTATTCGTTCAATTTTCCTTTAATAATTCACCGATTGAGTTAGCAAAGGGATTAAAATATCCGATAAAGGAAAGCTTTCGTCGTAAATAATGAAGCGTTAGGTGCCTCAGATTGGTAGCTAATTACCTTGGGTTTCTTGCAAAAGACCGGCAAGCTTCTTCGCGTTCCCTTTGCGTGACGTAATTACTCACCGTCCTAATCCAGCTCTGTAAATATTTGCGCTATCGCGAAAGCGAATCGCTTCTATGACTCCGACTTCCTTATTCCAACCAGCCTCTGCTTCTAGTGCCGTTGAATTCCTAGATTTCGTGATTACACGTCAGTCAAGATTAATTGGACACGCGTATTATGTTCTCCGAGGATGAGTATGAAATAAAACGTAAGAATGTTGCATGAATACAGAGTCGTATTAAGGTCATATTGTAGCAAATTTAGCTGATACGAATATTTAAATTGTACAGAAAATGCTATTATATACAAATGCCTGCGAAAAGATCGCTGTGGATCCTGCGTAAACTCGTTGAAGTTAGTCTTGTTTAACAAAAGATACAAAGAAAGTTTTAATATTGCATATCATGCGCATCCAACAAACGTACGATATATTTCGGATTAATCGATCGTATCATGGGATTTGATTCCGCGAATGATCCTGTCTTTGTGACTAAACGATCCTAATATCGATAGTCTCTGGACTTGTGAGACACGGCATTGTCAATTTTAGTCTCATGGGATAAAGTGATTTGGACGCGCATGGATCTGGGAGTCACGATGACAATGATCTCTGATTTGTGAATTCAGCGTATATTATACATTTTTATTACTATTATGGATATATATTTGGGTATACCAACCCAATATACCAATATTGTAGGATTTTATTTATTAATTTATTTAGAATGGATTAAATAGAAAACGATGGTTATTTAACGTGAACTAAATACAATAATGTGCTATAACTAAGACAACTAAATAGTTAATTTACAACTCTCGTCACCACGGTTCCAACGCTCTCTCTCACGTGAACCACACTCTCTCGATAGCGTTGACAACACTCTGGCTTCTCAATTCACACTTTCTGACCTTTCAACTCGCACTGACTGTTAAGTCGTCTTTCTCCCTTAGCATCCCTTTGTCTTTTCTCATAGGCTCATCACGTACGTGTTCGTCGCCAGGGTCACGTAGGCTTTTTTTCCGCGTAACTATTCGACTGAAGGACCGACGATACATTGATGGGGCTGTCGGTACTTAGGCTTTCTCGTGACATTATTTATGGTTCACCCGATATTTCTTAGGCCATTCGTCCACGATACTACAATATACAGGGTGGTTGGTAACTGGTGGTACAAGCGGAAAGGGGGTGATTCTACGCGGAAAAAGAAGTCGAAAATATAGAATAAAAATTTTTTTTTAGTTTTTTTTTAAATTTTTCCATCGAAACAGCGATTTACAGCGAGATCCGTTATAACAAGACGTGATAAAGTGCACGCGTACCGAGCGGAAATTCAAAGTCGATTTTCTCGAAAATAAAGCCTCAAACGAAAAATTTTTATTCTATATTTTCGACTTCTTTTTTCGCGTAGAATCACCCAACGACCCTGTATATACCAACCCAATTAGGTGGTTGGTTCAAGCAATCTTGAATATCGTCAGTGCAACTCGTGCAATATAACTTGGCTCGATGTAAGAGATCAAACAGAAATGGAGAAGCTAGGTAAAGCGTCTTGTGGGTTGTAGAAATTTCATTTCTATAGGAACCAATGATCAGCGACATCGGGTAATGAGAATGAATCTGTTGAAATCTTCGCGGTACTGTATCGATAATTCAAATTTGTTTCTGGATATCAGAGAGTCGACAACTCTAAGAACTTCGAAAATCATAAATCTAAATCTCCAGAGTTATTTATAAGACAATTGTCCATTTATCGTAGAAAACATTACTATACTCTGATTGTATCGCGTTCTTTTTCATTGCTTTAGATATATTTTTCGTCCAAATTGTTAGCGAGGAATGAGAAATATTCGATGTAGAAATTGTCACAGCAATGTAAACAGACCTTAAGATGGTGAGGTGTGTCTCAGACTCGGGATCAATTCCATCAGGGTGTTTTAACTGTCTGGTCGTGTAGGTCAACAGTAGAAACGTTGTATGTGTGTATATCGTTTCCAAGATTTACGGCCCATTTGCGTATGCCATTTATCATTGTGGTTAGCATTTATGTGTCGTTTCGACATCTGAATTTTTATCTGTACCTCAAACGGAAACAAATATATACGTATCCGATAGATCAAAGAGTAACGTAGCTTCGTATGTACTTTTTTTTTTGTTTTCGTACTATTGGTGCACGTAGTATATCACACGATCGGAGTGCACAGTGCTTCGTAATCAATGGTGACAAAGTTGAATTTATTATTTCGCGATATTGCGTGACAGTTATTTTAAGATTCGCGTAAATTTATTGTTGCGACGCGCTCCAACGCCACAGATTGATAACCAGACTTTTTCTTTCGCATTTGTTCTTTCTGTACGAACGAAGTTTTCAATTGATGGAAACTTAAATCGCTTTCTTTATGTGCGCGCGTTTCTTTGTTGAAAAATTACGTGACACAAATTCCGGTATCTGATTTCTCTAATACAGAAAGATTCATGTACATATGTATATAAAAACACACATAAAAGGTGCAAACGAAGAGCAAGTATGCCAGAAAAGTAAAAGTGGCAAGTAATCGCCTGTAACTACATCACCACCAGAGAATACGCAGCGAGGAAGGAAAAGAAGAAGAAAATTATGTTAAAGAGCAAAACGTAAAAAAGAGTCAAATTTTGTTCCAGTATTTTTGTTAAAAAATATCAGGAGCGTGATCAAGTAATATTATAAGCTGAAAGCGTGCCAAATTTATGTACAACAAATTTTCTGTAACAAATTCTCGACAAAAAGGCAACGTTATTTTGTACCTTCTGCCATACCTTCAGCAACGAGAAAAGTTACTTAGATCTCGACGCTTCTATCCATTCTTGCATTGGGTAAAACGAGTTTAATTTTTCCAGCGAGAAAGACGGGTTGCACGACGATAAAGAAGCGGTCGAAATATCGAGCGAGAATTTATTCGATGCAAGTTCTTGTTGCTTTCGTTGGGAAAGAAAGTTTCTTCTCGGATATTTTCAGCACGGTATGGCCAGGGTGCTTTTTAATTCCCTGTGTCACGCGAAAAGTGTTTCCGACTTTGGCACACGCTACGGATAATCATTATCTTGCTTTGGAATTATTTGACACGCGCCTCGGTTAACGGGCGTGATTTTAAATTCACGAAGCTTAATTAACGTGCATCAGGATTTGCGTAGTGCAAGCTGGCTGCCAGTTCGATATAAACTGGCTCCGAAACATGTAAATTCCCGCTCATCCCGAAGAGTTTACCCCGTTCCAGATAATATTAGTTCGGTCCTCTCGGCTCGACGCTTATGTCACTGATATACGATGCAAGCGGGAAGCGCCTATTCGCATTAACCCCCGGCTCGACACAATCCGCTATTTCCACGTTCTGATATCGCGCGTCTCGTATTGCCGCGACAACTTCAACATTCCGATTAAAGTTTAGATTTATTTGGTATCGTTATGCGAATTATGGTCTGCCTGCCGTGGCAACCAGCGTCATTATTGTTGTCGTCCTCCATACGACAGTTGTCCTTGTTTACTTTTCATTTGTGATTTGTCTCGCTCGAGGCACGGGCGTGTAATTTAAAGCGAGAGATTGTTATTAAAAGCGTCGTTTTCTTTGCAGAGACGCAAGCATCCTTTCTTCGTAGGATTATTGCATTCCAGCGTGGATTTTTTTGGATGAAATGAAAGAAAAATTTTATACGATATTTGTAGGAGCGTTATATTGCGATACATCCGCTATACTTTTTTAGAGTAAACTTTATATACAGATATGACGTTTTACAATTAATCGGTAAAAACGAACGTTTCGTCATTTCTGGTTTTCATAAATGATTTTTAATATCTTTCTTTTCCTCGAGTTTACAGGGGAAAAATAACGAACTAGTCACGAAAAATGCCCGGGGCATCTTCGGATGAAAATATCTGTTCCTTATGCTAGCGTCGTGACATTTAATAGCTGCAACTCGTAAATATCTCGCAAGTGGTGTTTCCACAGCAACAGACACAGTCACGTACTCGATTTACGATTGGACATTCTGCTCTAGTGAATTTTCCATCGCTGTTAGACTTAGCCAGCTTAGACAATCCACACATTCGTATAGTAAATTGCAGCGGTATATGTCGCCTTAGAAGCTTAAAAGAGAAGTTAATAAAAATTATCTCGTAATTGCAGTCTGGTCTGAAAATGCCGGTATAATAATAATAAGTGAGAAGGATTACGCGTGATATTAACTTGCTTTCGTGGGATGAACTTTAGGCGTTACGTGTGTGATTGTGGGCTGCATTGATCGTATTAAGAGCTTTCTATGTCTCTTGAAGCGTAATGTGAATTGAAAAGTAGAAATGAGAATTACATACCTAAATCACGCTATATAAACAGATTCTTATTCGATCGCATTATATTTGAAATGATTTAAAACAACAAGCAACTGCTTTATAAAATTATCTATCGCAGCGGAGGTATGAGGGAAAAAGAATGTTTAAAAATCCATGTACGAGTATTTGGAAAAAATACACATATACTATATTTCAAAGAACATCAAAAATTCACATATATAGCTTTTTGTAGAACACGCATAACCCGTACTCGATTCAACAGGTTTGCAAGCGTAAACACTGAAGCAATGAAAGAGTTAAATAAAAGGATTCGTGAAATTGATGAAAACTTGGCATATCGTTATTGAAATTATTCTATACTCGCGTAAATGTTCTGTTACCGTCAATTCGAAATTGCGCATCGCATTAACCATGAATTTTGTTTCGAGGGATAAAATTGTTTTTAAGATTTAATCGATTCGTTTACTTGATATGTTTGACAATGTAATTACTTCGGTTCCGTTTAATCCTATCATGCAAACACGAGATCAGAGTATACTTATATAGAAATATTTATTATGAATCGCGATGAATAATCTCACTGTGTGTGCAGCATTCTTCTAAGTATGTGTAACAACAATATGGTTTACTTCTATCCGCAAAAACGACCCAGGGATTGAAAACAACTTAAATAAAGAAAGTTACGTAAACTGAACGAAACTTTCTTGGGTTGGACGGTGCAGTCGGTCACGTTTTCAACTTTTCCGTTGATTTTCCGGGCATTTCGTGGCTTATCAGGCCGTCTAGCTTACGCGCTTTTATTGGTAGCCGGTACAAAAGGAAGTGGCGCTGCGTAAATCATTCGATCGAGAGGAAGTTAAGTCCACTCGTCTTGGTGTTGAAGTTTTCTTTAGAGAGAGGTAAAGAGGAAAAGAGAACAAAGAGATAGAGCTGCTTCCTCGCACCATCCACGCCAGCTATTGAAATTCGACGTTGGCCGAGTAGGATTCGATACAGCGAACCCAATGTCTTTTTCCGGCTTTGTATCCCTTTTATTTCACTCGAACGAACCATGTCCGTGAGATTGTCCGGGTCTAGGTCACGTTTCTGGTTTATGGATCGACCACACGCCACGTTTCCTGTAACAATTTATCAACGGCCACGAGAATGAAAAAAAAAGAGCTCGTAACAGCGGGCTGGAAAATAATAAGAGATAATTATCAGAAGCGAACGGGCAAATGCGAAGGACGATTTTCCTCTCATTTCTCGTTTCACTATTTCCACCCTTTTCTTTCGAACGTCCTACACGTATTTACTGTGGATCGTCTCTCTCTTTCTCTCTTTCCCTCCCTCTTTCCCACTCTTCTTCTTTCGAGCGTGGGCAACAGATTAAAACGAGGTAGATTCGAAACGCTGGCGCGCAGCACGAAGAAAATTATCGCGTTAAACGGACCGAGGATTTTCCCAGGCATCGATTTGCATACAAATGATCCCCGCGTCTGAAGTAACGCGATAATAACATCATTCTCGCAGAGAGATTTCGAGGACAGGTATGCCGGCATTCTCGTAGCCGACAGTAATGCTGAAACGGGAACATATGTAACTTGTAATCGGGTCGCGTAAATTAATATCTCAACGGGACCTTCGCGGCAGTCACTGAACGCTGTTACACGTATCTACGTTTCTAGTGCGAATATTACGGCACTCTCTGAGTCTACATACGTCTAACTTTCGAGAGTAGACGCGACGTGTTTCGATATTAAGTTATAACACGGAAACACGTGCAGTTTCCATTTCTTGAGATCGATATCCTGTAATTATACTTGTGATTGTATGAGTCCAGCAAGTTGTTTAATGGATAACCGTGCTACAAATGATCCACTTTTCTTCTATAGAGTGGTTCATCTAATTCGTGCACCACGAGTAGTTTGTAAATTATGTTGTTCACGTGCCTCTAAATTTTGTTTGCTTTTTAGAAGAATGATCACAATTGATTATGTTTCCTCGCATATAAATTGTTCGCATGAGCATGTAACTGCCAAGCTATGTAATATTATAGAGAATTAGAATTCATATGTAGAGAAACGATATAAATATGGTATTTGTTCGTAAATGAGGGAAAAAGTGTGTGCAAAGTTATGTGAAACTAGGAGACAAGGAATTATTATCGACGGACAATCGAATGCAACGTGAAATACTCGTAAAAACATAGATGTCAAGACAGATGGATAAAAAACGTTTGCGGCGGATCACTAAATCTTGAATAAAGCAATTTAATTAAATCACTACTGCCTATGCGCCTACGATTTTCACAACATCCATATTAATACCGCAGATCGACTTTGTCGAGGTGACGGGAGCTCAACGGATGCTGCACCATATTTTATCCTGGATAAATTGACACGTGACACTCTGTTAAATTGAACGTACGCCAACTGAGATACACCGAATTTCGGCAATCTGTGTTGCAGTAGCCGTATCACGACGATTCGTATCGACAGCTAGAGGAAAGCTCGCGTACCGTTTAAGTGGAAAATGGGAATACCGAAGCAGAGAAACGCGTAGTTTTCGTTTGCAAGCATAAGTCTCCATTGTAAATCCACTTCTCCAATTATCGAACGGAGACAACGTATAGTGCGACATTTCGAGCGAGGATTTGGCACAAAAATTAAATTCGCCGGCCACATTCGTATTTCATTGAAAAAATTAAGAACAGCCGTGGAGCAACTTGTAGCAGGAAACAATACGATGCCTTGCCGACACAGAACAATCAAAATTACAGAATGGTTTCAACCGTTTTTTTTACTAATCCTCTATCTATTTTTGAGGAAATTATTCTTTGCATTTATATCACTTATAGATTGATAATATCATCGAATAAGATGAAAGCCGAACAATGATGATTATTTCGTGTATTGCGTGTATGCCGTGCGTTGCGCCTCGCTCGATTTTAAGGAAATTCGCGCGTTTTCGCGTTGATATTTATTTCGCGTTTTACGCGAATTGGAACTCGTGCTGGATAGCGTCGTAATTTCTCAAAAGGAGAGCTACGGAATTTTACACTTATGGTACAAGATAAAATATCGAGGTAGATAGAACCAAGAGTTAAAAGTAATGGCAACTAGGGTTTTAACGTTAACTGGTGACAATAAGGCTACTCGATGCGAACTATCTCTGAATTTTCGCTGTATCTCGTTAACCAAGGAAGTATATCCGCTGAAATTAATAGGCACGTTTACTGGCGTCCTGTTATGTGTAATGTATAGCAAGTACAGCATGAAAATTGCGTTAATTTCAATATATATTTGCAGCTTCGTGTTCGCGTTTTTAACACGAATTAACGAATTAAAAATGTCGAGAATTGTGGATTTCAATCGCCGAAATAAAAGTAAAGGAACACTAAGGTTACACTTAGAATTCATATTAAAATAGTTTTAGATCTATTTAATAAACGATTTTCAGGATCTTCGTCGATATACATTTGCACGCGTCTCAGCACTCTTTTTGTCTCACCATCTTCCATACCACACTGCCAATGGAACAGTTACATTCATCTGTTTTTCGAGACGCTGTGCACACACATACTTCCATACACTCATATTCACATACGTGTGTCACTATTACGCAGCTAATCTAGTCTAGCACACAAAATTATACATATCTCAATAAAGAAGAATAAAGAAGGAAGATAAAGAACAATGAAACGCGAATAGAAGATCCTGATTAATTCGATGTAAATCGGAAATTTTGAAACCTACTCACATTCTCGAGACTATTCCAGCGGGTAATATCGAACACGACGAATCGAAGATCGACATTTTTCATTTTCTTTGTGGGACGTTGGAATGTATATTTGTTACATTTTTCGAGGCGCATATTCTTTTACGTTTCGTTCTCGAGAGCAGGTAATTTGATGATTCGGTGCAAGCTTTTCGACTAATATTTGATCCTTTTTATCGGCCCGCTACGTATCCTTACCGAAATATTGAAAGTCAGAACGGGTGAGATGCGGGTTAGCGATACCCGTGCAAGGTTTATTCGTAGATGTATTCTTACATTCGTATGCCGAATGGCGCATAAGTCTCGCGGTTGAAATTCCCCGTGGGATGCCTTCGGGATATTTTACCGATTCCCTAAATATCTTGCGAGAATATATTTCGCGCCGAGTCGAAAGTAGGTGCGTTTAAGAGTTACGGCACGTTGTTGTTACGACACCAAGAAATTCCAATCTGAAGATCTAGGAATCTCCACCCGTCTCGGAATTCGAATTTCAAATTTTACGATTTCGCAATCCTTGTACGGTTATCGCATCGAATCGGCGCATATTTAGTTTTCGTCTAAGAAGATCGGATTTTGTTGAAGTCTCTACTAGAAAGTCGAATTCATTCTTAATCAGCTCTTTGAATTTCCACGTAAATTCCTTTCGATCGTCACTTCGTTTCTCATTTCGGTAAATTATTTTCGCGGTATGCCGTGATCCTCGATGATCATGGCTCTAACAACTCCGTTGAGAAAAAGATAAAACCAGGAAACTGAGGCAAACTGTTGGCACTGGAGGATTAAATTTACCGATTGGGTTCTTCCTCGAGCCGAGAGTGGTTGCTCCGGCTAGACGAAATACGAGCTAAAAAGGAACTGGGAACATAATTGAGCATGGACCGACGCGGCGGAAAGTTAATTTGGAAAAGTAACCGCGCGCGGTATAATAAAGTTGACGGTGCAATAAAACTGTTGCGTGCAACCAATCTCGGTTTTGTTCTATGTAGTTCCCAACGATAACGCAACGACAGTAAATAAACGGCGGCGGAATCCGTGATCGTTTCGGAGCTGTCGAATTCAGATACTATCACGGTCTATAAATTCTTTTTTCCTGTTGTCTCGACCAATAGGATTCATGCCAGACAAAACTTTGCACAACAGGAAATAGGAACGGGCCAGAATATCGGTTTCGGCAATCATTACTATCATCGATCGTTGGATATTTTACGTGCTAGTCGGGGAAATGTAGTTGCATGCAACTCTTTCGATGCCATCAATGGCAGGATGCGCACGAGGAGAAAGAATTAGATTCACCTAAGGATTTACGATACTATCCGACGGTATTGTTTCCTATCGATTTCAAATGGTCTGATTACGCAACTATTCGCATACTGCATGGTATAGCCTATTTAGCTGATACCGCAAAGTTTTCCAGGAATCTCCTAGGAACGAAACAGGTTCGTGTCAGAGCAAACTTGGAAGCAAGTTGGCGCAACTTGATCCCGTTGGCGAATATTCATTAGGACCGTATTAATTATGGCCGGCAAAGTGTTTAACTAATTAGCCTGTGTTCACGACTGTGAAGCTCAAAAGGCGGGATTGTTCAGGGCCTTCGCTCATACCAATTACCTAACGGGAGACAGAATTCTTGATAAGACCATTAGCACGAGAAAGGTTTCTTGTAATGCGAGTCACGGAGGCTTGGTTCAAATTGGAGCCTTTGGAATAGCGCGGTGCCAATGTAGAAAATACGATGCTCCAATTTGAAGTATTAATTTAACCTGGTGGAATTCCAATTCGCACGTAACTTGAGATTAGATATCGTATCAAAAATTGACGGAGAAATACACGAATGCATACCAACGTACGTTATGTGGGCATCGACCTAGTTCCATATAACATTTTATTTATAATCCTTTACTCTTCCTATTACTGTCCTTTACTCTCCCTATTACTGTCCTTTACTCTCCTTATTAACTCGCTGTAATAGCGAACCAAATGCCTGCCATAAAAATCAGTCACCGGCTTCGAAAATTCGGGAAGTACTAAGGACGATAATAACGAAAGAAGCACGTAAATTCAGATTAATAATCCCAATCGGTCGGCCTTTTTTTTACTAACTTCCGGATGAAACTGTTCGGCTCAACCCGTTAAACCGATTTCGCTTGAAGCAATAGTAACAAGAGGCAGTAAGCTCGGATTGATCGCGTAATTAAAATGGCAGGTAACCCGGTATCAGTTCGTAAAAGGCGGTGAAAGAAGGTTGGCCGTGATAACGATATTCGCATCCGGTTCCGTTTCTCTCAAAGAAAGTAGGTTGCACCTGCGGGTAAGCATCGACAAGAATACAGTGGCTACTATCTCCACCATAAACTACGGCTGCTTGTCGCAAGCTGCTTGCGTTGCAGCAACGTGTGGCTATAATAAGCCAGGATGTAACTCATGCCAGCCAGCCAAGGATCTCGGCAATCAACCACAAAGTGGATTTCTTCGGCGTTAATCTTCCAAGGAAATTTCCGGGCCGCGATGATCGTGCCGAGATCCACGGAGCCGGAAATTGTTGTTTGGTCGCGAGTTTTTCCACGAAGCTCCTCAAAGAACGAAGATAACATCGTTGCGCCAAGTTTTCCGCGCGCTTTCAACGCATTATCGCCCGAGCTCATTTCTTTCTTTTTTTCCTTTTTTTGGTCGTGCCGATGTGCTTTCACAAGTGCAATCACATTAAGGTCACAAAAAACGATATACCTTGGCCGGGTATTGGATTAAGTATCGTTGGTTGTTCCTTTTGTCACGTACTTTCTACGTGACCGCTTGAGAAATATATGTACGTAGATGTGTGAGAAAGCTACGAGAACGATGGTAGGAGTAAAACTGTATAGGAGCTGGAGTCGTCGAAGGGGATAGCAGGAAACGTACGAGACGTAGCAGTTGAAAGTGTCGAAGTTAAAATACTACGAATTTGTAGCTTTTGAACGTTTGAGATGTACGCGATGAAGTTAGTGGATGTCTGGCCACGCGATTAAGAAATTTTTGTAGAGGAAGGAACTCTTTCGATGTAATTTTAAGTTTAAACGAAAGGTCGAACGTTCGGTTTTCGAGCTGGCCGAAGCTTTCAATCTACTCTTGGTTCGACGTTACGAATCAAATTACGGAGCAAGTTTTAGAGGTTATATAAATTTGAATTGTTTCATAAGCTACGTTCGATGCTTGTTAAGAGGTAAAAGAGAGGAATAAGATTAATCTTTGATAAGTCGCTTTTAGCGGGCAATCTTTTCAAAAATTCATTTCTTTCTTCGTCTCTGTCGTTATCGTCTATTTTACCTTCGTATTAGGCCTTTATTTCAAAGAAACGTGTTAACCCAGGGGATCATTCTATTAAAACCATTTATCTGCTCTCTTAGAAGTTCTCTTGGGACAAGTATTGTACTTTTCCAAAGTTATCTCAAGTTCCCAGCGGAGTCTTTCGACGATCTCTTTTCATCTTTCTCTCATTTTTCAATAGCTCTTATCAGTATTAAGTCGTGTTACTAATATCCCAAGGTTTCCGCCATTATACTTATACAGTTACCGTTTGTATCTTTTTCGCGAGTGAAATACTCTCTCTACACGAATATCCATATTTTAGTACTTTTTATCATATCGTGCCTTTTACCAAGAATCTTTAACGATATTCAACGTCTGGTCGATTCGTTTTGTTAATTTAACTCCCATAATTTTTTACAACTTATACTTTCGTTACAATCTTTTTCTTTTACTAACTAGTTCTTAAGCATGCGATATTTTAGAATTCAAGATAAAGCGTATGTTAATCGTACCACGTGTAGAAAACGTAAAATTAGGTCCCCGCAAACTTTCTATCGATTTCCATAACTCCTGCTTGAAACAACTTTCAAGATGGTATCGAACGAGTATTGAAACGTATAGAATGATGTAATGTCTATTACATTGGATGCAACCTGTGTCTGACCACAGACGGACCTATATCACGCGAGCCATCTGTCCTCTGCTTTCGCATGTCTTCGATCTTTCTTTCAGCTATAAATCACGTGTTCCTAGATCTTACCATACGATTTTTCTTCCAGACACGTTATCTCGAAACTTCCATCTATGAAAGTTTACAAACTCACAACTGCATTCGTCTCTTCGTTTCTATGGTTTTCTTATCGTTTCATAGGCGATCAACGATTCCTGTTTTCTGCGGCTTAAACAATTTCATGTTATCAAAACCATGCTTTGTTGTAATTAGAAACATGAAAGCTTCGAAATTGCCTGAAACGATCTACGTTATAACACTCGAGTGTTGCGTATCATCCGGGAAACTACAGCTGCAGATCACTAACCTGACCGCGCACGCGAAGTCTTGGTAATTAAATTTCGATTATACCGATGTAGCTGCAAACTAGCAAACGCACGTGCGCCTACACCTATGTGACAGCGCCAGTTTCGTCGATCACTGACAGGTGTATTTATTTATGAATATCTAGTCGATGTCTGGGTACGATTCGTGCATCCTGAATAGATTCAAACAAACCGTACTGCTATGAATCTGCGCGCTCGCAAATATTTATCAGGAACTCGTAGGAAAATAAATTTCGGTCCGACTCGTGCGTTTCATTGATTCCTGACTATCATAAATCTCTGCCTCTGCTCTGAAAGCATCAAACCTCCGCGATGCTTGGGTTTAACGTTCGAGAAGAATAGCTGGAAGTGCGAATCGACAGCTAAAATATTTGACACGAATTGCGTTGAGGTCTCCGCTTTCATCGAATCGATCTCGCCAACGTTTGATATTTCACCGATAGAGTTTGCAATTTTTTCCTCGCCAACACGTGAATATGCCACTGTATCTGTGTAATTCACGAACGTTCAATCAATTTGAACTGCTGCGTAGACATTGTGTTTCTACTACAATGCCGATTACAAATTTAACGAGCTATCGAATATTGTTTGACAACGATACACGAGAAAATTAATTGCAATGATTAAAGGTATTTCGAGTTGAGAACATGGATGAGATTCGTTGGCAATTATATTGCAATAAAAGGGTAGGGAACCACGCGTAACCGTGAAAAAAGAGCTCGAAAGCGACGATTAGAATCGGTGGCTAAGCGTTAATATTTAAAATTGCAATGATATTTACGAAACATAAATTTGGTTACCTCGTTTTTCGACGGATTAATCGAAACGAGTTGGCATAGTACACCGGTAAAACCGCTTTTGCCGTTTCAACTGTACGCGGATCCGCAGATTTACAAAATTCATATCTCCAACGATGCCCGAGATTCTATTTGCGCCTCGTGTCCTAAAATAGAAATTAAACTTCGTTACCTGAAATTTCATTCGTTTTAATACGACGTTATATTAAATTTAAATTAATCATCCCCGCACGAATGTGTTTATCAAAAATTTTCACCTCAACTGATATGTATTTGACAATGTTATAATCTATACGGATAGTACAGGTACCTTTACACTTTACTGTGATTTTGTACGAAATATTTTGCAGTCCTTTTGGTTGGAAGAAAAATTGCATGGTTCTACCCCCACTCTTTTTGTTTTACATTTCTTATCCAATATAATAAATATATATATATACAGGGTGGTTGGTAACTGGTAGTACAAACGGAAAGGGGGTGATTCTACGCGAAAAAGGAAGTCGAAAATATAGAATAAAAATTTTTTGTTTCGAGGCTTTGTTTTCGAGAAAATCGACTTTGAATTCTCGCTCGGTACGCGTGCACTTTATCACGTCTCGTTATAACGGATCTCACTGTAGATCGTTGTTTCGATGGAAAAATTAAAAAAAAAGTTAAAAAAAAATTTTTATTCTATATTTTCGACTTCTTTTCTCGCGTAGAATCACCCCTTTCCGCTTGTACCACCAGTTACCAACCACCCTGTATATACATGCCACTGGACTGGTCAAATAATATTTTCGTTCCTCATTCATTGTGGTATTTGCCTTGCGATATTACTGCAAAGTTTTACAAAAAAAGGAAAATGGGTTGTATAATAAAGGGCCAATAGAGATCGTTGCGTTAAATCACTAGATCGTTCCAAAAGTTTCTTTCGTTTTATAACGAAATAATAAATGCACATCTTTTGTTTTATATTATTTCCAATAGTATAGAGTGGATCGTGCACAATTCGATAAAATAATGTAAAACAAAAAATGTTGTGCATCTATTATCTCCTTATAAAGCGGAGGAAACCTTTGGGACAATCTAATAATTGTACACACGTGATAAGTAAAATTTCAATATAAAACCGAAACCATTCGAAACGAAACCATTTACGCTAATCATTAAAACAGCGTTAACATAGGTAACGTTGAGGCGGATTTCCATGAAATTAGTTCTTTCTTTGACACAGCTTTACAGTAGATACCTGTCTCCAAAGGGAGATACGGATTTAACTTCGTCACTATGACCTGTATCGGATCCTGCTTTTATGGAAATACGGGTTCGGCCAATATCGCGACACGATATGGCAGTTTACTAGCTACGGCACAGTTTAAACTTACCCATTAGCGGCTACTAGTCGGCGATGTGTTTCTAGGCAAACCGTAACGGCAGGATCTTCGACTAGTGCAGTTTGTAGGAAACAGTCGTTCGTCGTAACGCGCTTCCGGCAATGCAACCACCAGACACCGAATGAAATCGTCGTGGATACAAATTTACCAAACTTGCTCTGTCAACCAAACTTCGTATTGCCAGTTCGAACTTCTCTAAACACGACGTTTTAACGATTTCGTCAGGAGTATTTCATTTGACGGTATCTGTAACGTTTAAATATTTGTTCCAAATATTTCGTAGTAGGCATATAGCGATTTTAAATAAAAAATAATATTAGCATGTAAAAAATAATACACAGATTCATCCGAAAATAATCGACCTTCTTGAGACTAGAAAAAGTCAGTGGCGACGTCAATTATGGCGAATCAAAATGTTGCACCACCCGTCCTGTTCGCCAGATTTAACATCATACAATTACTTTCTGTCTCCGCAAATCCTTCAAATAACAACGAAAACGGACGTTACGACGATATTCAAGATATCCAGGCGTTCTCAAAGAAATTCCACAAGAAGACTCGTAACAATTATTGGACGCATTAATTAATAGGTGCAATATGTTTTGTATAAAATAGAACATTTTCCTCCGAACGATTCCTCTGATTTCTTATTATCAAAAAGTTCGGCTATTTTTGGCACAGTCTGTGTACTATTCGAGGTATACTTAGAAAGCGCCACACATTTGCAACGCGTGAAAGCCTTTTAGCTGGATCTAGAAATGGCATTTCAAGTAAGCAGCAATCTTTGTTGGTCCTCTAGATTCGGTAGATTAGATGGAAATTCAAGATGTCCGTTTTATAATCCTCATAAATATTTATGGATCTTAGTAATAAATGAAAGAAATTTTCAATTAAAAAGGGATAGGACAGAGAGAGAAAGAGAGAGAGAGAGAGAGGAGGAAGACACAGTTTTACAAATTCAACGAGTTTTCTCACTTGTTCTCAAGAATAGTTGTTTTCTAATTAGCGTCGACATTTTTGTTCTTTCAAACTCAAAGCAAAATAACTCAAAGTCGAAGTAAATTATTCGTATCGAAATTTGTGGCTCGCACGAGATCGTTTGCGTGGTCTCGGTGCGCTTCTCGTTTTCGCTGTGCGACGATCTTTTTTGCGAGAGTAACTGCAGTAAATGACTTCCCAGGAAACAGTTGGACTCGTCCCGTTTTACCAACAGATTCAATTAAGATATCCGGTCCCTTCGGCAACATTCGAACAGCAACCGTCGTTGTCCCAGGGAAACGCGGTCTCAATCTGCAACATGACAATTTCAACGAAACCGAGCTTCCTTCCGGCAAGGAACGAGATACTTAGAGATTAGCATCGTCGTGACTGGTGGTATGCCTCTGGAGTGTTGGCAAATCCACCTCGGAATATAATAATTACCGAGCCACATTTCAGTTTGCGTTATCGAGTAGCTTTGTTAAATACGTAGTTGCAAGAGGAAAACGTACGTAGTTAGGATCGTGTATGGGAAATGTGCTTCAAATATTTGCGAGAGAATATGAATTTTCGTATTAACGAGTCCCAAAATAGCTCTGGTGTATTCTGATATTTCAATTTGAGGAAAATCGGTGAAACTATGTTAGTCTCGTCGCTGGTGTGTTTTACGAAGATGAAACCGTACGTCGTTTCGCGTTCATTGAACGATTATCGTTGTCGAATAGTTGGCCAGGTTTATTGGCCATCGGTAAAAAGGAAAGGGCGTATGGCTGAGCGCAACAATTCACTTCGAAACCTTTCACCTAACGTTATATCCCGTTACAAAAGAGTTCTCCTGCACTGCCGGCCGCTCAAACATCTCCCTGTACACGCGACAACAAAGAACGATAACCGAACAATACTTACGGCAAATGCCGACAATAATGGTCGATTTTCTCGGGAACGCTTCGAGACTATAGATTCAATTAAGATAGGTGTCAGGCTGGCTCCCGTAGCGGTTACTCAAGCGAGAAAAATTTCTCTTCGCAGAGAGGGAGATCTGGTATGAGGCAGCGACACGCGCGATCGAAGCCCGTATTCGCGCGTCGGCGGCAAGTTCGAGCGTCAGCGGGACGACGCCACCGAGTGGTGTGGCGCGGGGCGTCGTTCTCTTCGTCGGCGACGGGATGGGGATGAGCACTCTTACGGCTGCGAGGATCCTCTCGGGTCAACGTCATGGAAACACGGGCGAGGAAGCGCAACTCGCATGGGACAGCTTTCCAGCCGTCGCTCTGGCAAGGGTGAGTTCTCTTTTTCTATCTTTTTATACCTCTCTTTCTTTCATTGCGTCTTCCGTTCATCGCCGTAGTCGTTTTACCTTCCGTGTTTCCCTTCTTCCGTTCCCTACTTGAGGAACCTACCTCTTTTCGTTTATTTCCCCTATGCCTCTCTTGCTCTCAATCCCGAACGAAGAATGCAGAACGCCGAGAAAATGTTTCTCTCTGGAGAGTTGCTAGTTCCATCACCGAGGCAAGAGTTCGAGAGAACGTCCCTGATTCCAGATTTGCTTATTATGTAACCCACTGACTCGATTTCCCGGCATTCTGTATCATTCTGCAATTCGTTCAGCTCACAGAGAAATGAATCACCAGCCCGCCCATGCTGTTCTTAGCGGAGAAGGATATTTCGTGGTGCACGTGTTACCTTGCTACCTATATTACCACGCAGTTGATGTATTTTATTTTTGTTGAAATTTTCAATCTTCCGACGAAACGTTTCTCGCGAAAAATTTTTCCGCGTTAAACATCTTTTAATTGTTTAATCGTATTTGTTGCGAAGCATATTTCGAAGACAATGTTTAGCATTGTCGATACATTGAATCACCAACGTACGAGATTTATTTGTCTCGACAGCAGTTTATCCAATAAGAGTTAACCTTTTGAAGCTGCAAATGCATCTATAATACGCACTGCAGCATTTCCCATCATCGTATTATTAACGTGTATTATTCTATGATAAATTACCGACCTTTGTTTTCACGAGAGAAGGATTTATATGCCCCTGTAACGTGTAGTTCGGAGAATATTTTTCCCTATTTAATTTTTTACCTATCTTCGCACCAGTTATCTTGTAATTAAATGCGATGGAATCCCCGAATCGAAATTTATTCGATACCCGTCGAAATATTTTACGCGAAATGTAATTGAAATATAGCATCGATTTCTATCAAAGCGCGATAAAACATGCAGGCAAACTTCCATTCAACGCGGTATTTATCAAAGGGATGAGTAAACGTATTTCAGTAGTATATTTCAGATTCGTTTCACTTTCTCCGTTATTCATTTGCTTTTATTAGCTTTCCTTCCGTATAGTAACCTTGATAACAGTAGCATTGGAAACGGGATTTTTCACAGTCGTGTTTTCCAAAAGATTCAGAGCTTCCACAGGTTATCCTCGAGAATTACGAAGTTTCGCTCTTCCATTCTTTACCCGGCACGGCATTGTCTTTCTCTCAACGGACGCGAATCATCAAGTAGCATCAAGAATTCGTTAAATCGTGAGGGGTTCGTGAAATTTTAAGGAAAAGAACGCGTGAGCCGGTCTCATTTAATTCGCTCGTTCCATAATGCTACGCGTAACGAAGTACTAAATATCAACTTAATCGTTTAATCTCAGCTTTTCCTTTTCGCTGTGTTTTTCACGAGGGGCCACTTTCGCCCTTTCGTTTTTTATTTTCCCCCTTTCTCTTATTCATCGTATATTCACTCGTTGCGCGAAATAAGTGTCAAAGACGCAAATTTCTGAGAGAAATTTCTCTAACAGCGTTCCTTGTGGAATCTCGAGAGGCTTCAACGGTGCATTCAAGCGTGTCTTATTGCCGCTTCGATGTAAACAGGCATCTTGTAGTCGAGGAGATCGGAGGGAAGTACCAATATCCACATCTGCCGACGCCGCTGGCTTATCAACGTTATTTCATGTAGTTTCCTTCTTTTTCCGATTGTACTCTCATTCCGTCGAGTTCACCTGTTCGACGCCTTTCATCGAATCGCCGTGCACCGTCCTCCGCCTCATAGACCGGCGATAATATTACGACCAGAATCTGTTTGTTCGTTTAGAAACAGAAAGCATCCTGTTAGCTCATCGCGTTACTTCGAATATTTCCAGATCTAGAAATTCTATAGGTCGCGTTTGTATTAGTTTGCCGCGTGTCGCGACCATTTATTACGAATTTGAACGCCAGTGCAAAAGGCGAACGGTCCAAGTATAGTTCGACTGGAACTAATTACAAGGAATACAAACAAGAGGAACTATTTGAATATTCGAGTAGAACCAGAGGGTAGCGGTACGACTGTTTGAGAACGAGATCGGCCAAGAGTTGGTCAATTTAGAATCGTCCGGATTGCACGGACAAGTAACAAATTGTAGGTGTACAGGTGATCTCGGCTTGTTTCACTTCATAATTACTCGGATGCAATTTCAAACAACCGTCCCGGAAATGAGAAACGTAGAAGGCACGATGGCTGAAGAGGAGTGAGATAAATCGAGCCGGGATAATAATTAAGAAGGGCAGCTCGAAATCTGTTTGTCCGTGACGCTATGAAATTATCGAACCTTTATGAACGTTCCCTTTAATTACGTTTATCACTATTGCGTTCTAAAATGCAGCGTCTGCGACGACAGTAATTAGCTGACAAACTTTGCAGCTCCCTTCCTGCCTCGCCAGAGGCGATTCTTGCGTTATTGCGTGTTACGTAAGCGTGATTAGGAGTTGCATTTCATCTCGAACATTCTTCAAATTCGCGTTTATAAAATGTTCATAATTAAAATTCTTTCGATCTCCCGGTGCTAGCGTTACGTTGTGTAACGCAGACTCTTTTCTCGCGTCGCTCTTTATTTTCAAATTTATTTCCTTTTTATTCCCATTATCTTTCTTATCTCTCGGTTGTTACTTTCCATTTACGAGCGGCGAAATTTAAATAGCGCCCCTTTAAGTAAAATAGTTTCTTCGTAGCGAGAAACAGCTACAAATTATTTCTATCTTAGATTATACCCTAACAAGTAGTTTTGTGTAGTTCTATTTATATCACGCGAAATTTCGTTTAAATATTTAGGATTTGAATTTTCATTCGTTTCGCGCGATCTGCTGATTGCAAATTCTTTTGTGAACCAGCATGCACGGACACAAATAATTCGTAGTAAAAGTCGAGTACGACGGGAGCATAATACACGTTCCGTCGCACTAAATTCTCCTGTTCGACATGTATTCGCACGTCGCTGCATTTATTTCGCCTCGCATAATCCAATTTGCATTCGGTTCTCCCTTTACGCGTACGTCTACTTTCCTCTACGCGTTCCATCCAAAATGCGCGTTCTCGCTGGCGAGACCGAGTTGGCTCGATGAAACTTCCCAACAAACTCTATCGGGATTTCCAGCTTTCTCCCAACATCGGTTACAGACTTCCTTATTATCTGGGCGACGTAATCGAGCTTCCTACGCGTGGACAAACTCCACAGTGAATCCGTGGTTCGCCTTACCGGGGTAGACTAGCTTAGAAAATTTGCATAACGATACACCGTGGTCTAATTCGAATATTCCTAATATTCCGATCCCGGTTTAATTAGCGAAGCTAGTTAGTCGCGTTTAGTATCTGTGTAGAACATTCATTAGGGCGTCTAAGAGATCAACGCTGTCAAAAATCTCTTACATATATTTACGTTTATTTACATACATATACTAGTATCGCTCGTAAGTATTTGCACTCGAATTTATACGAATTACTTGTCAATTTTCAATTGCAAAGTGTGTTTACTAGTTTCTCATGGAATTAGTGAATTATAAATTTACGTCATCTATTAAAAGATTTGCCACACCGATATTCTACGTAAACTATATAAATACCAGATGTAGACGTTTTCATAATTAACTTAGTAATTTAGAAATTAAATCTGTATGCGTATTTATCCAGTTCGAGCAAAGAGTAAGAAGTAAGTCGCGGTGTATGTAAAGGCAAAGATACATATATATCTATATATACATCTTCGTATGTATATACATTTAGACATAATATGTGATCATTCCTTTTGTCCCCTCCTTATCCTCTTGTGTTTTACGACTGGAATCCTTCTTTTACTGATACTTTTTCCTAGTCCTTGGGGCCCTCTACCATTCTCTCTAGATCAGCAGTTCTCAGGCTTTTACCTCGGTAAAGTCTTTCGTACGATGTGGACGACATTGGACGGTGAATCGATCAACCTACCGATCAAAGTATCCTTTTTCTTTCTGTTTTTGCGAAAATCCCTCAGGATGTTTTTACGAGCGTCCACTCCGAGTCCTTTGCACGTGACACACGCGAGATCGTCGCGGGTTCCCTTCCCGTTTTAAATTAACAGCTGATTTCTGAGCATCGTTCGTCGAGAGCCATTCAACGGCTGAAATCGAGTCGAGATCCATTGTTTTCAATTGCATGGCCAATAGGATGCTTGCCTTATAAACGCTTGACGAGAAGCTCGATTTTTCCACTTCGATATGAACAAAAGAAGAAACAGCTCCGCATTTTAAGAAGCCAAAAGATATTATCGACGATTAAACCTCTTTTTGGAAAGGAGGGGGGGGGGAGAGAAGTCGCAGCAAATATTTTACATTCTATTAATTTCAGATTGATTTTCATCGTATTCTATTGAATCTCGAAACCCATGCCTTGCGAATCTTTACGTACAGACATTGATATTTTTCATATACCTGCGAGAAACACGGAAAACCGTGCCGATCAATCCCATCAAGTTTGCTTGTTTCTGAGAAATCAAACGTTATTTTAAAAATTATGAGACACGTGGCATTCCCTGATATTGGCTTCCCGATGTACGGGATGTCGCTCGGTCTCTCAGGAAATCCTCTTCTATTTCCTCGACGATGTACATAGAACTTAGTTAAACTTTCAATGGCAGTCCTGCTCGTTTTCGGAAACCGCTACTGCCGCAGTTGAAGAGTTGTTTATTATCCTGTTGATGTAACCAAGTTCCGTGTGTTTCAGAAGGAAACGCTACTCAATCGATCTCGAGCTTTTCACGCAACAGTTTCCAACAACCGACTAAACTACATTTCCCTATGTTTTGGCAAATTTACTAATATCACCACTGTCGAACGTTCCTCCAACACTCATAACGCGATTTCCCTTCATCGAATAATTGAAAAGTTTCACCAAAATGGAAACGCGCAGTACGTTTATGCCTAATCTATCTCGTTAAGTGTCGTTCGCGAGGGAACGTAGAAAGTTAAAGAAACTTTTTGTATTATGAAAATCTTAAAAGATCGACTGAGAAAGCTACAGAAGTACGTGCGTTTTTCTTTTGTTTGAGAAAAGGATTTATCGGAATAACACCCCTGCAAAGTCTCCTGCGACTCCCTTTTGCATCTTTTCTCTCCTTCTTTGCCCTTTCTTTTTCTTCTTATTTCGTTTTGTAATTTTACATTGCTTTTTCCTCTTCAAAGCTTTGGATTTTGTTGCCTTGTCCTTTTAGTACGTAAATAAACAGAATTGGGAAAAGTTCTCGTGCAATCCTTCAGGATTCGAAAACTTCAATATTGCCCATAGAGTTGCTTATTATTCTTCGTGAATAATCCGAGCTTTTTTGATTCAGGTAGTGTGCTATAAAAAACGAGTTTTTTTTATATCTATAGCTCGCAACAAAACATCTTTAACTGTATTTTTAATGTATTCGTATGAAAATGTTCTTTTAATACGACAATTTGGTTTCGATGTTACGTGTTAAATATTTTCTCGATATAGAAAGCGAAAATAACAGAAAGAGGTAGAATCCGAAACAGTTTTACGATGTTCCAAGTTTTCTGCTTATTAGTAGATGTAACCTATCTTTCCATTTCTCGAAAGAGCTACTTTTTCTTTTTCGTACCTACGCTTCCTCTGTCCCGTCTTCCTCTGTCTGTAGTAACATTCATTTGTCCTGCTTAAACTTTCCGGCTAGGTCCTTCGGGATTTCAAGCACTTTCCAACGCCGGCCGAAAGTCGGTCTTATTATCGTATGAATGTAAGTCTTTCTTGTAATAGGAAAGGTGAATCGAATTCGATAATGTAGAAATAGTTTGTAGAAAATCCTCTTTTCGCATGATTTACGTATCCGTTCTCTATAAAAGCTACAAACTAAAACTATATTCCAGTTTTAGAATATAGAATATAGAATTGCATTGCCCATTTCAAAATTATTTGTGTAAGAAACGCTTTCACTTTTGATTTATCTAATCCTATTTTAGAGGATCGTTCAAGTAGAAATTGAAACTAAAAGAGAATGATCGAGACGTGAAAAAGTACTCAAGAAGCTACCATACTCCTTACTCGAAGGTAAAGTAAAAGGGATGGTGATAAGAGAATTAGTTCAGCTATTTTATGGGGAAATGCATGAGGCATTAAAAGTTTTTCTCAAATACGTTCCCGAGCACAAGCGTAACCAACAACGAAGAAAGGATAATATCGTACGAATATAATTTGTTAATTACTCGATGAATGTAGGTTATTCCTAATCAAGGAATACTTTGTATCGCGTATGTCTCTTTCTCAAAATACCAATTGAATCATGCAATCGACGTTCATACAAACTGAGATTGGATTTACCGTTTAGTCGATTCTATATCGTTTACAGTGTATTTTATTTGAATTATTACCGCAAATTGGACAACAACTGATGCACGGAGGAACAAGCTTAAAATGTATCACGTGGCGTTGATTTTCGCGTAATTTTCGTTGTTATCTCTATCATAATCTATGTTTATACTGTTTATCTGGTAGCGTAACGCGATATAGTAACGTAATTTAATCCAGAACTTTCATTCAAAATTCCATCTTAAAAATGTAAGCCAACAGACCCTAACGATAAAATATTTTGTAAGGCTTTTTTTTCACTTTCTAATAAAAAAATTGATTCTTTACTCAGAATTTACCAAGGGTATTTAATTTCAAGCTCTTTGGATAGAGTTTCAGTAAGAACTTGTGATACGTAATCACGTCGGACATATTTCACAAAAAAGGGAGGATTTCATGAGAAATCCTCCTTATCAGAGACGTGACCGCTTAATTTGTGCCTGTCATGGCTAATCCCAAATGTGCGGAAAGTCTGTGGCAGTCCGTATTACACGAGATCGCATGATTTTCGTTGGAAGCGACAGCACGTCACATTACGCTCTTCCTGCGCGTCACTTTGTCTTGAAACAAAATACTTTTCATTCTGTTCTGAACACGCAAAGATGATTCAGGACTTTTCTCAGTAATTGAGCATCCTCGTTAAGTGACGAATTATATCTCCCATGACGAAGTATGCCTGGTATTTTCAATTATTCGAACGACTACGGACGAATAAAAGAGAAAGTGCAGTATAAACTCTGTAAATCGGATCTGTAAATAATTACGGCACTGTTATACTCGATAAATTTCGCTTTGTAATCGAATCCATTCATCGCTTGTCTTGAAAAGCGGATCGCGAAATTTGCTTTCTCGCTCTATTGGTCTTGTTTTCACCTTTACACCTCGGAGCTTACATTTCGCACGGTTTACGTTTGAAAACTACGGTCTCGATGCACTCGTGTTTCAAAGTTTGCTCGATCTTTACGCTGGAAAATTCGGCCCATCGAAGTTCGCCCATCAATATTCATGCAGCGAGGTTCGCAATCCATAACGTTAGCTGGAAACGTCCGTACCGACCGTTTCGCATCTCTTGGAGTACCCGTTCCAAAACCGTTCAAAAGCGTTAGCCGGTTAAAACTCGTTGTACAGGCTCGAATAAAATCCGCTGTTTTACACGAGAAAATCCTAGGGTTTGCATTAACGTCTCGCGTTATTTTGTATTAAATCCAGCATTAACGCGGTAACGACGATCGACCGTTTGCATACGGTTTATCGCGCGCGCGTTCCAACGCCCGATTATTCCCATTATCGCCGAAAAAAGTGTTTCTCTCAGTTAATTACCCTGTGTGGCGATGTACGTGCGATCAATTGCACGTTTCATCGGTTACGTGCATCACTGGAATAACGATTTATCGAGGGAACGCACGTTGCGTGACGTTTATCAGGATAATAATTAATCGAACGTTGCTGGAGCAAATGAATAATGAGTGGTCGGAATTAAAATTACATCAACTGACCGAGATCGCTTCTTTCAGCCCTGTCCACGTGCTGCTTGTGCGCTGATAATTACATTTGTTTTGTTGTTTCGTGTGGAACTATGTGTTTGCGATACGCAGGATCTTTGCATGATTTATCATTCTTAATGATACCCGTGATAGGCGATTCGTTTTAGTATAGGGTCGAGAAGATTAAGGGTAGATCGTTTTATCCACGAAGGTAATTAATATAAAGTTTAGGCGAAACATTTATCTTGTCGAATTATAGGATTCGAAGTTAATTCAATGCGTATCTGAAGACGTTTTAAGGTTGATTAGAAGAAACGTCGATTGTATAGTTAACCCGGCCACTTCTATAAGTATTTTTAATTTTAATCTCTCGTATGATTAATAGAAGAGAATTGTTAAACCTTCGTCGGCGAATGAGATTCTGTAAGTCACATTTGAGAATATTTGATTAATATTTATGGGATTCAGGGGAGGTTTTCTTCGCACATGACGGTACGTATCAAGAGCGGAATGGATGACAGGTTAACAGGAGTCGAATTAGCAACATATCTTATCTTCCGAATTTCTCTCCTTGTTTACATATGTCTCGTTTAATTCAATTCCCTCGAAAGAACGACACGGTCTTTGCGGGAGAATTACGTAAAAACTTAACCCCTTTACGCAAGAACGAACTAAGATCGCGACATGTCAGACGTGCTTTCCTGTGAATCTTCCTTGTTTTTCGCCCTAATTCGACGACAAGTAAAAACACCATAAATCAGCACAGTTGATATATTCGGCGTGAGAAACGTGCCGTGCATATTGCGGAGATTTTGTTTTTCTACTGTACGATGTACGCGTGGCACGTCGTGTGCATATTTCAATCGTACAGGCTCCACTTGTGCGCAACAAAGTCACGATCTCTGGCCGGTCGCGTTTACGAAAAACAAAAACAGGTCGGATTGTAACAAACGATTCACTTCCATTGTGAACGACTCGAGCCTCGTCGACGAACGAAGAAAGGAGGAAAGAGAATTAATAAACCTCGGAATAGGTTACGTGCTGTGAACCGAACGATAGTTTCGCGACACGATTTCCCTAATAAGTTTACACAGTCGTCCTAGCACGAGCCCCTGAAGAACGAGCTCGTGATATTGCGCGCGATGCTTTTAATCTGAGAGTCGATTTAAATTAAACTACTCCTATGAATCAGCAGCGATAGAACCCATGATTTCTAAAACTACGTGAATCTCGTCTGCAACTAATTTCTCGTGCAACGACTAAAAGATTACAAAGCGAATAGCGAGCGACATTTATCACGAAATTGTTTAACTTTCAAATTATCGGGGTAATTCTTTCAAGCGAGTACTTTCTATACTGATAGGTAGATTTCCGTGATTAATTCGAGCAACGATATGTAAAATTGACAGGCATATCCGCGAAACGTGCACGTAATCGTAATATGATGTTAGTGAAACTTTCTAATTATTTCACAGGGGATAAATAGGAGAATTGATAACGCAGATGGAAAATAATTTTCAACGCGGTTAATATATTAGAAGCTTGAAAATCTCGATTTGGTAAGGGCGACGCAATAAATTACTCGCGCTTCGGTCGAGTCTAGCACGTGCTGGAAAAAATAAGAAAGATACGTACGAACGTTGGAATTAATAAAACGTGGCAAATCGGTCACGCGCTGGTAGCATATACCCGATACATTGAATAAGGAGTTTTGTACTTCTGTAATGAATTAGGAGCAAGGAAAATAAATTTACGATAGCTGTCGTTTACAGTCTGTTGCCCTCGTTTAATAATTTTATGATTAATGCACCCACTAGAAAGCGGTACAAGTAATTTATATACATTGAAACATCGTCGTCGTCTATATCGCACGTGTTACTATTCTTTACTTTTATTTGTTCACTAAGACCATTTTTCTCTAATTTATGAGTACATTTAATCTAGCTTGTATTAACAATCAAGTTGTACATTTCTAGGTTGTGCAAATAGGTATTCAAAACTCCGTGACTGATGGTTAGATTATAATTGCATTTACATCATACACTCCAAATTGTATTATTTAAGCTTCCTTTCCTATTCAGTTTCCCTATATTGGCCGGGTAATTCGAATTAATATCCTCGAAATTATATATTATTTCGAGAATAATGGAAAAGGACGCCGTGCGCGAATATGAATGCGGGATTTGAGCCATGCGCAATACGTTATGGCAAAACATTTTGTGAATTATTGGCAAAGGAAGTTTCAGCGACGATATTCTTTAAAATGCTTCTATATCATTGGAGCAAATTAACAAAATGAAGCGAGGTATTTCGTCGTGCTTTAGGGGTTCATTATCGTATCAAACCATTCGTATTCGTTTTAAAGATAAATTATACAGTTCCTTTTAATAAGTACATTTATTCGTTACACGAAAAGTTTGCATGGATTATTATATGATTGATACTTCATGTGGAAAGAAGAATTTAATTTATCGTTTAAAATAAATCGGTCGTTCATCAGTGCAATGAAAATCTTTGATTAATGTAATAAAATAATAACTGACAGAGCAACTTAGTTAATTAATAACTTAGTAAAGTTACATACAGTTATATTTACAAGGATATCGGTTCGTTCATACACAACATAGAAATATTTTATCGATCGCGCTTTGGATAATATTCCGTAGGCTATGTACATAATTTGTAGTAATTAAATTCATTGTATAGATAGTATTTGTTATCGGTATAGACAGCGGATACATAATTATATCGACATAATTACCTTAAAAAGAGTAAATATTATTTAAAGAGATGCTACATCCGAGGTTTTATAATATCTATTAAATATAAATTTAGATCTGATTGTAACATTTCTTTTATAATTAAATGGGTTCGAAATACCGAGAAGAAGTACAAAATGATATTTACGTTATAGAAACACGAAAACCTCCGTAAAATCTAATGCTTGTTTTTTTGAATAAAAGTATCTTTCTTATTGCCGATGAAATACAATCTTCCTCATGGCTGTTTTATTGTGAAAAATTCATCGAGTTAAATTTATAGATTTGCCATCTCATATTTGCCAGATTATTCGTCAGATTCGTCTATTTTACTTAAAGATCTAATTAAGCTCAGTAAACATCCTCTTCTATGTTCGTTGACTCAAGTAGCATTATGCAATCGAAAAAATATAAAAGGGTATTCCTCGCTGAATTTAATAATATGCGAGTATCTTGAATACTTAAACTTTAAAACAAGTTCTTATAAGTATATATATATATATAGAGTTCTCTGCTCCTTTGTGTAGCCATGTGTTCGATTTATCATGCGAAATGTATTAACTTCCTATCCTCTTGCTTCTAAGTTTCTCTTCTTTGGAAAATGTATTCATATGTAAGTGAATTACGTTATGAAAGGAAGGATGAACGAGAAAATCCGATATAAATGTAGCGACTATTATACTTTGTGTATTATATTTCATTCGTAAAATTTCTTGCATTGGAAGAACAATTATTACTCGTTTGGCACGTGAACACGACTTTAAACAGAGCTCGTAATGCAATTATTCTTCCACGAGGAGATCGAGGTTCCTGCGGCTCCACAGGGTTTTCAGACAATTAAATCGCACTAAAAAGTATATCGAGGTAAAGATGCCTATTATTTTATTATTAATTGCAACTAGCCGAGCCGCAGGTTGCACCTTTAAAGAAGACTTTCCTCAAAGCGTAATTTTTCCTCGTACTGCATCCGCCCAAGTAAACAGATCGCGTTCCGAGGAAAACCGCGTTCCGTTTCTAGAAACCGCCGGCGGATTTCCAAAGTAAAGGTACACTTCGCATTAATTACTCGGCTCATTCTAATTATTCATGCTACACTCTCGACGAGATGAACGAATTGCGTACTAGTCGTCGGCGTATTCGATAAATTCCTTTAATTCTGTTGGTCTCGCACGAGTGCAGCGAGGCAAATATTCATTTTCCGCGAATAAACATTTATTTGTCCATATATTACGCTAACGCAAACGCTGGCATATCGTAAAAGATAGCGCGAGTATATTGAATTGTTACGTTAGAATTGTATTTAAAGAATTTTCCCACGGATCACTTTTTACGGCTCTTTCATAGAGTTTCTTCATCGCGTAAGCGCGCAGGTAGAATTCGTTTTTCGACGATGCAGCCTCAACTTAATTATTCAAAAGTTTCATATAATTTAACTACGGAAAGGTAAGCATAGCGTAGTCTTATTGACACGCTTTTCCTCTCAGTCTCTGTACTAGCCTCGTTGCCGTGTTGCATTTTCAGAGAACCAGATCCAGTGTTTCTTACTAATGATGTATTAGCATAGTGTTTGCTCTGAAAATCTTTAATTCGATACAATTTCTCTTATGCCCTTCTTTTCTCATGTTCATTTCCCCCCGTAAATCATTTTTCTGCTTTTTTTTTTCTTGTTCCAGCCATCTGCTTTTTCTACTAATTTCATTCGGTATTTCTTACCGACCTCTTTCCTTTCTTACTGTGCATTTTCCTTTGCTTTCTTTTTGTCTCGATTTTTTCTTCTCTCATCCCCCGTTCCTTTAGTCTTGTTTCTCAGCGTTATATTTTTAGCCTTATCTTTCCCCCACCTGTAATTTTTCATTATTCCGTTTACTTTCCTCTATCCCCATCTCCCGACTCGTTTATTCTTTCGTCTTTTTTTTTTTTCTTGCTTTCTAGTATTTTTTACACGAATTCCGACACAACTAGTTCATACATTCCGGTTCCGTTGTCCTTTCGGCTGGTAGACGTAAAATGTAAAGCCCAGTTGCCGAGTCACTTAAGCGTGCGATTTGTCGCACAACTAATCCGCACTCTCGGGATTAAAATCGTTGCGGCAAGAAACGCGTTAACAATATCACAGGTCTCTGTACGCGTATCGCACATTAGCGCGACCGACGTTTATAATTAATGATGAGAAAATTATATCGCGAACCACCGACGAGCGCGGCTGTGTTGTTGCATCGAGCCAAGAGCCGAGGTTGGTTATTGTGCAATTAGTGGCCGTAATATTCGTCGACTGGCGCGGAGAAAACGATCTATTGGTCTAAGGAATGTAATTAAAATTTGCCAGATATTTCCACCGCGAGCCCAATTGTCCTCGTTATTCTCCCGAGAAACTGATACCAGTTGCAGCTCCCTCGACAATTTTCCTGAAGTTAGCTGAAATTTTGGTAGATCGCGGTCGTCCGATAAAAAGAGAATAGGTTCGGTTACTGACCGATTCCACCGACTGGGATATTAATTACTGTTTGCAGATCTTAGATATCGCTTGCATATTCTACGCCATTATGAAGTAAAAGCTTGCTCAGGCAGTTTATGGATTCAACTTGCGAGAATATCGATAATGTACAATATTTAATTATACATTTCTGTAAAGAATAATACAAAATAATTTCGATATTGCCGTTACTTACAACCTTCATTATTTCAAATTAATCTCTTTAACAACAAAATTTTCATTTTTAAAAGATACTTGAACATCGAAAGGTAGAAACTTCAACAGCACAGCAAACAATACAGAGCAATAATTACGAAAATATTTCGTGCTCGCTGATGAGCTTGTTATCGCTGAATATGTTTTACTTTTGAGAGACCATTAATGCCCAGATTTCCTCGTTGCGGGGTTCCTTTTTTACGAAATTACCATGTGCACATAGAATTCGTCGAATAAATGTACGTACAGCCGCTTCCTCTTTTGGAACGCGCTCCCATATGTGGAATAGTCGGGTAATGAAGCTTGCTATCGTCTATGCCTTTATTTGCCTTCCCTTTCTTCGTATCCGTTCGTTGGAATATACTAATTCCCATGTTGTACTAATTTCTTAATATTTTTCGAACACACAAGGAGCTGTTTGCTGTCTGGTTAAATTACTATATTATCGATTTAAAAAAAACAAATTGCCACGATTAATTGTCGCGTTGTTCCAAATTCGTATCATGTGACTGTAGGTGTAAGCAGCGAGTTGCTTCAAGAGGAAATTTCCACCGCGTTTCATAGAATCGAACGAAAGGGTTCACGTTCGGTCAAGGGATTGAAACAATCGTGTTCACTCTTGCGATGTGCGATTGAAGAAGACAGATTGATTACGATTGATTGCGATCTTTCAATGTATTTACGCCCAGTTTGTATGTGCATGTGCATGGGTGTGCGCCGAGACAGCAATGTTGTCACGATACTTAAAATTGATTTCGCCACGTGTCAGTTGATTTACAGAGAGATAACTGGTTTTTACTGAGGAATAATTGCGTTGTTTCGGTATCTTTCCTTCCATTACACGTTTTAATAACAATGTTATGGCAGTCCTATGGCGAACGTACAGGCCTGTGAGATATTTGAGAGAGTGCGAGCTGTGTCGCGGGAATCGTTAGGTTGGTCGTTAGAAACTCCAAGATTTATGACAGGGTTTCGACTGTTAAGCTGTGGGCAAAGTGCGGCGATAAAGTTCAAGGTACACGATATTTGCAAATTCGTTAAATTACACGCATGCCGTTTGAGTGTCAGAACGCAGATGGTCGTGAAATTTGATTTCTCAAAAATAGAGATCGTTCTTGACCGTTGTATATACCTGGCCTAACGAAATCCTCGGTACATCGTGTTATAACGCTCAACACGTTTCTTCAGAGATATGATATATATCTTACATGATACCTGATACTGCGGAGAATACTGTATTACATACACACTCGGTATAATAAATTTCAAACAACGTATCGAGATACGGTACGATATATGACGTATATGGATATGATTTCAGGTTGAAGAGACTCGGCAGACGATCTAACAGAAGCGAGATACATTGTTCTATCCTCGTTGTTAGATTAGTAAACGTTGCATGTAGACGATCTGAGACCCGTGGGATCTGAGGAAATGACTTTAAACGGTTTCGGAATACCACTGGTGCCATAGATTCATGTGGTCTCAGGAATCTCGGCGTTTCAGGGATATCAGGTGTTTTAGGAGTCTCCGAGTGTCCAGGATCGCCGCAGACTTCCGTGGATCTTGATGGTCTCAGCGGTGTCTGAGGTTTCACAGCTGTTTCATCAACACTTCGTCCTATTCCTCTGAGATTCGCGAGTTAACACCAAGCGTCGAACGTTTGAAATCGCCGATATTGATTTACGATTAGCGGCACGTCGTCCTTTTATTAGCATATTTACGCAGGTCTCGCTATATATCTGTACAATATGCGCGCAGTAAATTTTACGATCAATATCGAATGTCATAGGTCTTTGGACACTGAGCCAGGTTCCACGTATTCAATACCACCGATGTCAGATTCCACAATGATATAGTTTCCCTTCTCTTACTATTCATAGTCGCATTAAGTTCGTTCAAGAGCAGAGGGTATCTATTAGATTTCACGAACCGTTTATGCACTTTAAAGAAGATAGTACGAAAGCTCCACAGCTGGTTAAGGCCTAAGGAAAGCTGTTAAGGTTAGAAAACGCGTTGGTTCGTATTTGATGAGAGACGATAGGATAAATATCAGTGGGAGAATGTAAAATTACGAAGTGGCTACGCAGTCGAGGTTAACTACCTTTTACGCTCTCGGCGACGTTAACGTTTATTCGAGACTATGCGATGGTTTCGTCGTTGGTATAAAGAAACGGGATGATCGTTTAACCGGGGAACATCAGTTTTAAGTCTGGCGTATTACATAATAAAGTCTGTCGTCGCTATTCGTCGGTACGCCGCTGGCAGACGGCAGTTATAAAATTGAACGGGCCAACTGCTTTATATTCATGAATTCGTCACCTTGCCGGGATATTTGGCATAGCCGAACTTCCACGGTCTTCGTTTTGGACATTAAAATGATAACGAGTCGGATAATACGGGAATAGGAAAATTTACGGTTCGCCATTTTCGTTTTTGGCTTGGCCCTGGCGGTTTCGCGCTTAACGAACGAGTGTAAAACGTTTAACACCGTCACGTGTGTCGGCGGTCGACACTCCACTTCCCCCTGTTCAACGTGCTGTCGTCACGTAAATCAGAGCCGGTGGTAACTGAACCACCGACCGGATACGGGTCCATCGATATGATACTTCGGTGTTAATGCTGCGGCAAGCGTTTCGCTGCCGATGCCACTGGATTAGGGAAGAGGATTTCGGTTTCGGCGTTGTTTACCGTTCACCGTTCACCGATGCGGCTCCTGGCGACTAGAAATGGCCTGGAACTGCCACCGATAGTCGAAGGCGCAGTTAACTTTATTTATTTGGCCGTTACGCAGTCTACCTTGCCTTCCGGTAACGGAATTGTAGAAACGTTCTCATGCTTCCTTTTATTCGTCGTTTCGGATGCTCCCCTTTCCGTGCGTCGCTTATTTACTCCACTCACCCGATTCCAATCCTATATGTTCCGCATCCCTTTGCTCGTGTACGACGTTCCTAAAGAATGACCGGCCGTGTACTGAACGAGATGCGCTCGAATTGGACGTGTTTCAGGCAAACCGATTACAGAGTAAACTCGGTATTTTTATCGCCTTTCAACGGTTGGGCGTGGAATCAAGAGAGTTTGCTGCTTCTCAAAAGTAATTTCGCAGAGCCATGGTTGGTAAAGTAAATTTCAAAGCATAACCAGGTAGCTGAAAGATGCCTTTCATTATTTAACGAGTTGAAAATTATAGCGACGCAAGTCTAAATTTTAAGAAGTTGAATGTAATTACGATAGTATAGAAGTATATATCGGCGAATGCAATCTCGAAGTTATCCATTTTTTTCTGTTTTCTTTTTAAATATGATTTTCCGCCCTGTGTGATACGGAGCAGAGACGCAATGATCTCTCCGTGTAGTAAAATTGTAAGAACCGTATGAAATATGGTTTCTTACGGAAAAATGTGTATTACATTAAGAATGTAATCGAGGTTGATGCCTTTTGATTTATGACACTTCCATATGATGTATGATTATGACTCTGCCAAGTTATTTATTCCAGAATATAGTACGACCTGCGTTCGTAATAAATCTGAACCTCAGTTTTATGGTGTTGTACATCAAACATCGACGTTTCATACATTGGATGTGATAACGATATATCAGATCGTTTATGCTAAATTATTATACAGTTTCCCCTTGATAATTTTGCAGTATCGTTACGTTCTTATTAGAAATTTGTTAGTCGTATGAAAATGACACCGAGTGTAGAAGTAACGTAAAACAGATGATGAATTATTTTGGAACGATTTGAATTTTCAATTGGAGAAAGTATTCAAGAGAGAGAGAGAGCGAGCGAAATTGTTCTTCTGGCTGGGAGAAAGATTCCCGCGGATATTCTTTTATTAATTTCCAAGAGAAATTCCGTATTTATTGTTGCCTGAAGATTGCGTTAGGAAAGAGACGTTCAGGTTTTAAAGTAGGTGAGAGGCTTTATTACAGCGACTCGTTCAGGTCAATCTTGGTAACCCTCTGCTCGAGTATTCATTATAAATTTTCCGATAGTTCTTCAAGTTCCGATAAGATGAAGTGGGGCCGAGTATCGGAATATTTATAATGCAACGGACGCCTTTCACTTGAATCACGAGCGATCCTTATCGATTGTAAACGTGTAACGTTGGATGAGACCAACTTTCAATACGTTCCATCAATCGCGAATCTATCAAATTCCCTCCCCCCCCCATTTTTCTAATTAAAAATTTCCAAGTATGAATGATCAGAATCCAAACGAAATAGAACGATAACATTCGTTATTCATGAAATGATACTCATTACGAGGTAAAAAGATTCTTTCTCTCGCAATTAAAAGTTTTCCATCGCTAGAACCAACGGGGAAAGATATGTAATACCTGAATAATAAATAATAAATAATTTCTAGGGCAGCCACTAATTTTACACGGTGTTATTTCCATGTAGACGAAGGTTGATCGAAGCTATTAAAGGAATGCAATTTTGTCAGCGCGATCTGAGAATTACATTCGAGCTATTGAACGCTGTTATTAATCATAGTAGAAAGGAACGTTGGAGAAAAAATCTTGTCGTTGAACGTCAACGGGAACTTTGTCGGCGCTACAACAAGACAGAAGCGTTTGCTTCGACTTTATTAACTACTGTTTGCTTCTTCTATAACGATCCAACAACTTTCTTCTCTGCCTGAAACAAGCAGAGATGCTCAAGAGATTAAGGTCAACCACCGAGCATCCATCACATCGTGGTTCCTGGCAAAATATCTCCTATAAATCTTTCGCTACTCCTAACAATGCATAAGAATACCAATATTTGGAAACATATAGCAATTCGTGGCAAAATAGTGTTTACTCGTTTCTTATATATCTATATAAAATTGGATTTTTCTATTTGGCGACTTTTTCTTATGTATTCAGTTTATCGAGTCACAATACACACACGTTTATTTCTTCCGGTTTTGCTGGAAGAGATAGGATGAGTAATCTTCCGAATAAATAAGATATAAATATGTTGAGTGGCCATGCATCCTTTTTTCACACCCTAATTTCTCTTTATCTTCGAGGCTTAGTCACTGGAAATAAATTTTCACATAAAAAATCCCGTCCCCAAATATTTTGACGATTCAACACTCTCCTCGCTTCATTTCAGAGCATTCCAATGTAATCTACCATGGGAAATTTTATCGAGACAGTGACACGAAAATTTATCGATTACCCAGTATTCGAGCGCGTATGGCCTTTTTGCTAGACTTTGCGTAAATACGTAAATAACTCCGGCTTGTTTACTGCGACTCTATACATTATACATTATGGTTAAATGCTAATGAAGTTAATCGATAGCGGAAGCTGTGTAGAATTTAGGCATTAAGATAACACATTGCGCTCGATAGCCGTTTGAAAATCAATCGTCCATTTAACTTAACTAACAAAGGTCGAAAACAAAGCGATGCCGTTCATTGTTATAATCTCGTTGCGGATTTTCGAAAATCCGTCCGTCCACCGTTTTGCGAGTATCTACAGTTTAGTTCGTCCACATAAATTCCTTATTAAAGTTCCATCGAACGTTGAAACGAATCCTCTGTTCGGTCGCTCCTTTTTCCTCGAGTATCTTCGATTCGAACCGTCGCGTTTATAGTGGCCACGAGTCTCCGACTCTTCAACTTTTTAAATCACCCCCACTTCGACTCGTTGCCGGTTGGAAATTAATGTTACGATCTATCGACTGCTGCACAGCGCATCGCTCACCGTCTGCTAGTAATGGATGTGTCGCGATTTTTATTAATGATCCAACAATGAGTATGGACTTTGACAGGTTCGCGAAAGTTGTTGAACGCTGAATGCTTCGTGGAATAAATATCGCGTCGAACATTCACGACTGTAGCGCTGGATTTATGCGTTACATTTTGGTCAGGATCGTAAGATCGAAGATTATTAAAAACAAGGACTGTAATATCATAAGTAAGAAAAAATGAAACGCAGACGCAAGGATTGCAACGACGTTGACGTAGAGCAGTTTCTGTTCTTTGCAACTTTGATACCATTGCGAGCTTAATGTATTTGGTCGGTTTTGCAAATCTCGATGCACGAATCGCAGCGTTTAGGGTTTGATACAGGTAACTTTTGGAAGTTGATAGTCACTTCGTACAGGTGTGTAACATTATTTTGAAGAATGTGTTTGTATTTCGTGTGAAATATGGAAAACGGATATCCTTCCAATCATACTGGGGGATAAGCTGGAAATGGTCTCTCATCTATCAAAGCAGATTTTGGTGAGAACGAAACCGTCGGCAGGTATAAAAATTAAGAAATCGAAATTGTCGATGACACGCTGACCATCCGCGCGGAAGAGGAACATCCCGACGGTAATTTCTTTGTACTTGAAAATCATCTGTACGAGAAATGGAAATCTTATTTCGTTCATTCGTTCATGTTTTATGCATAAGCCGTTTTTCTGGCTTTTCTCCTTCATTTCAATTTGCGTTAACAAATCCGACGATCTTTCTTGCTGGCCTTAATTGAATTTTGCTGTGCAGCTGTAAGAAGCGAGCCTGTTCGTTTAATCAGTTCTTCTTATTCATTTGATCGAATTTTTCACGACGCTTCGTTAGTCTAATATCGTCCAAGTGTTTCTCGCGTTTAATCCCTTACGGGACCGTGCATCGTTTTCAAACGAAAAGTATATGGAAAAGAGGAAGATTGGACGTAAGTGACCAACGAAAAGTTTTCGAACACCGCTATTTTTCAAAAGCTTTAACATTCCTTTGTTGGACTATAAATTACCAGACGATATTTAATTTCACAATTCGAAGAATTAGAGCTCGTTATCCATCATTAAAAGTTCGAATCCCGGCAACGACGATATTCGCAGAATGAATATGAAAAGTTGGAATGGTGCGGTAATATTTTATACCCTTCGAACAACTTCACTCGAATCAATCATTTAAGCCAAGCACATACTTATCAATAATGAATTCTCTGAGCTTGCGCGTCGATCTCGGTTAATAGCCTTACAAAACTTGATCTTAATTACTGGTGTCGCAGAAGCTGTATTAAATTAATTTCAAATTAATTAGATCACACTGCCCGTTTTGGCTCAAAATCATCCATTACCCGTCCGTGTTCTACATCGTTCAAGTCATGAAATTTTAATTAATAACAAGCGAGAAATCAATTTATCACGGACAATTTTTACGAGGCCTGCTCAAAGTGTCAACTGGTAATGATCATTCGAGGCACTTTCACGGAAGGCAGTTAATTTCTACTCGATGCGATCTTATGAAGAAACTCTGATATTTTTTATGAAAAAAGCTTCGTACGAAGCTATTTTTTATATACGATAATGATACCTCCCTCTTTCACATTTTATTTTGTTATATATATTTTACGGATGGATATAATCTACGTAACTTATTCATGACAAGGAAGATGAAAATACGAAGAATGAATCAAACGGAGTTTCCCTCGCGCTATGTCGTATAATAAGTAGATGAAGGAATTCATGAGATGTAACTTTCATGTAATCTTTTCGCGTAATTTTTCACGTATTTTTTCAATAGCGCAAAGAAGAAGATACTCCGCAAAATTGTAACTAGTGAAATAAAACGATACTCTCCTGAAAGTACTAAGTACGTCTCCGCGTTGAACCGAAATGTCTGACGAAGATGGAACACACGTAATATTTTAATTATTCGAAGCCAGAACTTCGTGAAAAGGATCCACGTTTCTTCTCCTCAACCTTCTTTTGGCCGCTTATTCATTGACAGCTTTTTAATTTTTATTCATTTTCGTAATAATTTATTTTCCCATTTTAGATATACTCGTTTTCGCGCAATACGTTATGCACAGTTAATGGAATGGACAAGTTTCAGACCTTTCAGATCCATAAAGCTGTTACATGCGAAAGCTCGTACAACGTCTATCGGACTAATTAGAGAATAATTAGTTAATTATAGAATGTGTAATACGTACACACATATGGATGAATTTTGTTTTCTTCTGAAACAATAATTTGTATGAAGTGTAATTAACGAAACTTCTATCGCGAGCATTCGTATGGTAAAACCTCGTAATTAATTTAAATAACAAATTGAAAATGTTTCTTACGCTGCTGAATGTCATTTTATTGGCAAATAACAACGTTGTAAATTATTTTGCTCGTTTCACTTTTATATCTAAGGGAAAATATTTTTACGCCTATTTTTAACCTTTTTAAGCCAGCGTATTTTTCGTAATTAAGTACATAAACATGTAGATTCCTAAAAGCGAAGTTGTTTATCGCGTTGTGTCAACAGTGTACTAAATGAGTAATCGCAGCGGTAATTAATTTTATATTTCAGCGAGACTTCTGTCAATATTCGAAGTTAAAGCAGCGAACGTCGTTTAATTAAATATAACTCGACTTCCCACGTTATTAACAAACTTCATAAAATATACGATATTGAAAAATTCTTTAGATATACTAAATTTTTTCATGCATTACGTAATATCGTCTATACATATATCTTATCGTTACTTCACATCCAAATGCAGTTCACTTTCGATTACGCTTTACACCTGTCTGTAATATAGACAATCTTCACAACCAAACTCTTTTACGAAGGTTCTTTCAACAAACTATACAGTAGACTAAAAATATTATGTTTTCATCACTCTATTACATCGTAATGCCCGTTAAGCGAGTTTTTTTCCCGGCGAATTACTTAATTAATACCGCATAGGCTCTACCCCGAGAAAAATAGCCTCAAGATCCCCAGAACGAAATCGCGAAATGGAGCTATATTTTTCCTTACTTTTTCACCTTGCTACTGGGGGAGAATGGTTGCCTTAAGTCGCGACTGACTAGTCCAATGAGCTCCTAATTAGATTTTACATCATTGGCTATGTACGTTCGTGGTTGTTATTAAATGGAGCGTGTTACGCGGCCTGCCAGTGGTTAGTTTTTTTTCATTTCCATGAAGATACGACAAACCTTCAGGTTAATGACCTCCGCTTTTCTTTTTATCGTACTAGGTGAAAACCGTTTAAGCGTACCAAAGAAGATTGTGGGCACGGTTTATGGCTAGCCATATCCGTTAACCTTCCGGATGGCTCTTTTTTTGTCTAATTAAATGTCACATATTACCACGAACTGACCTGCCTGTTACATAGATCCGCCATTTTATAGAAGTTACTTACCTAATATTGACCCTTGGTTAATAGATAGCAGTTCGATAAGTATACCTAAATGGGGCAATGAAATCGCAGTCTTGATTAAAACGATCTTACTTTTCCATACGTTATCATCGCTTTATTACGATATCCATAAAGTTTGATAGAAGCAGATAGTAACCGACATGAAAAAAGTTCAACGTTGGCGTTACACCATTTACGACTCGGTGATTTACGTTTCGACTGTTCCAGTCGTGTAGTAAAAACCGTCAAATAAAATCTTTGGTAAATTTCTTTGCCTTTATCGGCGCGTAAACGTCGACCAGCGTGAATAACGATTATTGCGTGTACGCAGATACTCTATCCACCGTTTAACCAGTGCAGGGGTTGCATAGCGATCGCGCCGGTGTAATTGCTTCTTGTCAACGCTTTCAACGACCGATAAATTTCCGTAGATCTGCAGATTATAAAGCTTTCTTCGAGTACCTGTGCCGAGTACGAATCTTGAGCTTTCATGGTCGTATACGGAAGTTACTGCGCACGATTTGCATTCGTACCACACGAGATAGGTGAATCGATTATGAAATAGACGCATAAAAATTTGGCTTTGAAATAAATTCCGTATATAAATGCAAAAATTGTACTTCTTTAATTCTAACGAAATAAATTTTAATTTGCCTTTCTTTGAATAAAAATATCGTTATTTCCACTTTGTCTCTATTTCGTTCGTGAGAGGAGTGATACGAAACGGAATGATTTTCGTTCTCTGTTGGTCGTACAATTACGCGACAATATCGTATTCAATTTAAAGCGTGAAACCGCTTGACATTTAAAGATACTGGGAAATTTGTAGGAATTAATGTTAACCATATTGACTGAGGGCAGAGCGTACAAAAACGAGAGGACTCGTTGAACAAATAGGTGGCACTTGACGATGTGACGCAGCTACGGTGCGGTGTCGAGAGAATCGACGGTACAAATAATTTCTTAATGATCGAAGTACTCTGTGTAAAAGCTGAGACGGTTTCACTTACGAATTCAGTGACCGTGTAATCCGTGCTTTAGAACAAGGAGACTGATGAGAATGGCTCCCTGGAGATACGAATGAAGTACGATAGGATTGGTAGAAGTAGCAGGATAGGACACTGAGAAATCTCTCTAATGACTAATCGATCTTTGACCACGATTCCTCCTGTTTCTAAGCAGCGCCCGAAAACTGTTTTCGTATTCGAATCGCCACTATGTTAAGGATTGCACTGATAAACATTATTCAAGCCACCTACTTTGCGCTCCAGTTCATTTCGATTCACAATGAGGACGTCTCTACCGTGTTCTATGAGCTATCGACTATTTATCGAGCGTTCCACTTAAGCGTGCACGACCAGATACGTCAAGGCAGCTCGCCCGTTCTGTCGAACGCGAATTTCCGATTCTAGCGGTATCGGGGGCATTGTTGCAGTATTCGCATTTTATCAGCGATTGTTGGTACATAAAAATACCAAAGTATACTCGAAGTTACTATATCGTCGAAGCTTTGCTTCGGAGAATTCATCGATAGCATCGTGTTTTAAGCTTTTGTTAATTTTGATCGAAAATTAGTCGTCACTAGTCGAAAGGGGTGGGGGGTATTTCTTTTTATATCAATCCGAATCTATAGTTCTTTATCATTTGTTTATTACTTTTATAACTATCTTTGTATACTCTTTTAATTCACCCAGCGATGAGAACCGTGTATTTCTATATTCTGCAATTTTAATATGCTTCCGCTATTATCTCTGTGTGTGTCTGGAACGTCTCGTGTATATGCGAGTACGAATGGTAGAAGTAGTTGTAACGGATCGCATGAATCAGCCAAGAGAGCTGTACATCAGGCCTGGCAGCCGGCAAGCCAAGTAACAGTGGAAGGAGACTGTATGGATCAGCCATTTCTCACTGTACGTCACCACTACGACCACTGTATCTACGGCAAGTAGTACGGGAACGTAAGGAGTCAGACGTGAGATCTAATCTAGGCAATTTCCTAGAACTCCAGTTAGAAATTTACTTATTAACAGTATTAATAGTAGCTATTTACGGAAGTAACAATACTGCAAGCTCGTTATCTTGTTAAACTCGTGCGATTTTATTGAATTAAAATAATTTTTTCAACTCTGTTAGTTTCGATAAAGAGTTTTAACGAAAGTGTAGTTTAGATTAATTCAAATATAATATCAGATAAAACAATCAAACAAAAAATAAACAATCTTTCTTCATTTTATTTTCTTCGAAGTAAACATTCACTATTTTTTCTTCTTTCTTTTTCTTCTGTAAATAATAATGAAATGCATCTGACTTTTTTTCCTCCGTTTGACTGCAATTTGTGTCAATTCTGTAGAGAATTTTCAATAGCCGCGATAGGATTTCTCTCGAATTAGTCGAAACATACATCTGTAATCCTTCTCTTGATACGGTGGGATATCGACACCAAACGAATTGGAGTTGTATTACCGTCGGAGGCGTTAGAATCGCGGGAAATTTGACGTAAATATCGATGCACCAGGTATCAAGCGATAGCTCTCGAGAGTGCATTTCTAAAATTCTAGAAATTAATTTCAGCTTTTTTCTAACGAACATGTTTGTCACTTTCAATACGTAGAGAAACGTTCTGTCGCGCGATTCTCCTACAGTTTATTATGGTTCCTTCTTTAAACGTCACGTCGTCGCTATTTTACGTTTCTCCTACTTTTTATTAGCGTGATAAAGTTATCCCAGAAGTTTTATCAGTTTAAAACTTTAGGGTCGGTCAAATGTCGGAAGTCCGATGCTTGAAATACTAAAACAGCAAAGGGAAAAGAGGAAGGATGGTAAAAGCGCGGCGTTCTTTTCGAAGAGTCGTGGACTGGACCGATGAAAAATATAAGCGACTTGATTGCCTTGCCGCAACTCCATCGAAAAACAAATATCCTCCCGTAAAATTGAGTTCTTCTCGCATTCTCGCCTTTTTCCGCGATATAAATCTTTAAAGAAACCTTCCTGCGCCATCTTCGTATCGTTTGACTTGAAAAATACATCGACCACGCCTTTTGTCTAGTCTCTGCACCATAGTACGTGGAATCTACCATTTCACGGAGCTATATCAGATTTCGTTTTGATAAAATTTCATTTCGCCTAGGGACAAAGATTTACTGGTCGTGGCTGTTAGTGTTTGAATCATTCTAACACGTCACTGTAACACAGCGCAACATAAATTTTGTTGTAAAGAGTTGCAATAGATTCACGTTCGCGAACCAGCAGGCCACAAAACACTCGGAGTTATTACGCGAAGAAACTCTTCCGTTCGTTTTGTCCTGGTTCCCATTCCACACGCCTAAATAAGGTCGCTGAAATTGTAATTAATAGAGGGGACCAAGGAACGTAAATAACCATGACGATATACAAAACGGTCGGTCTTCGTAGGCTCACACGCGATAGAACGGCTGGCAGAGGTCCAGAATAATGTTCGATACGAATTTCAGCTACAGTGGTTCATCATGCCACATTGTGAAATCGATGTATTGGTAAAAAATGAGTCAACGGGCTGAGAAATAAATATTTCCGGGCGAGAGATTCCTTTGGGTCGAATAGGTACGAAAGAGGAGAGAAAAATAGAAGAGAGAATAGGAAGAAACAAGAACTGAAAAGGAAGAAAAATACAATGGAAAGAATCGACGAAAATTGACGACAAACAGATCCATCGATGCAAACAAAGGAGAAATAATGTAATAAAATTATTGTTCACCGGACAAAGCGGAAGTTATGGAAGAAAGGTGCATTCCTAGGACGCACCGGGCTTTTATTACCTCTATTTAGGTCGCTAAACATATGCGGAAATATCGATGCGTTTATGTGAAAAAGTGAAATGCATTTGGCTTGGGTTATTTATTGCGTGGATGCGCATTGTACGCGCCGGAAATATTGTCATAAATAATATTATAAGTGGTCGTAGTGATTCATATACCATCGTACGCATTCAAACACCAACGGTTTATTACGCAAACGTCTAAATATTACTGCCAGTAAACTAGAAGCGAAAGACGTATGGTTCTGTCGTAGAAATACACTTCGCCAATTATCACACGCTGATCCATCAAGTGTCAAACAGTAAGACAGAAATGAGATATATTGCTATAAAATGCAGCGTTGGTAAGAAAAAATTGAGCAGATGCTAGAGATTGTCTGCCGTAACGACACCGTAATTGCAGAAGATAGAATGAGATAACGTAAATCGGCTGGCTCGGCTAACTTCAACTTTAGTTTGCCCTTAATGGGTTAACAGTTTTTCTCCTGTTTCTGCTGGTCCTCTGCTTTAAAGCGGAACCGTTCGAAATCGTGACGAGCGAATCGATCGAGTGAAACCGCGCTTCTGGGTATGCGGAGCGCATTCATGGGGTCGTGATAATCGTGAAAGAAGGTCAGGAGGTAGCGAGCTTGCCAACGAACCTCCGCCACCACGGTTTCTCCGTGAAACGTTCCGTTCCGTTCCACGGTATTTCCGCAAGTTCCGATCTTCTCTCCCGCGGATTAATCCTTTAATTTCTTTGATTTTCAAACTTGTGCCGCGCACGAAGATTACATCCAAAGCCGAATGGAGTTTCGAGTTTCGTTCGAGCCGTTCAGAAGATAAACTCGGTGGCGGAAGTTGCAAACGCGCTCTTTGTGCGAGGAAATAATTGTTCGGTCGAAATCAGCGGGGCAGACTAACCGCAATACGAAGTGGGACGCGAGCATTTTAAAGTCCTCGTTAATGGTTTTCGGGACTCGGTAACAGAATAGCTCCATTATTTAGGAAGAAAAACGCTTTTTTAAACGCGTGTCTAATCGACCGACTGCCAGTTATGAGGGATTTTTCTGGGCGAGAGAAAGCACGATAGTAGCCATGTCTAATATTTTTCAAACTTTCACGAATGAAACTGAAGAATGTGCGGCCTGGAGACTGAATAGTTTTCAAATTCAGATCCCTCCGCTTTGCACGACGGGACGAAAAAGGGAATAATAATTCACGTAAATAGAAAGCTATTTCATTTTTTTTTTATTTATTTCTACATCGTAAATCCTAAACTAAGTCTATTTTTTTTCTATAATAATTACAATATGTTTTAGAGAACTGAAAACGTACCGATTAATTTATGTAACGATCGATCTTATTCACATTATTATTCGGTGCATTTTAATTATCCCTATGATTAAATTCGTTGTTAATCATACCTGCTATTATTCACCGTTACTTTTGGATATTTACGATATGAATTTTATGTAAACCTATGCTTCGTAACAAAATGATTTCACTAATGAATTTCGTATGTATCCTGTTAAAGATATTAAAATCACAAATTGAAATTGAACACGCAATATTTCATTCATGAAAGCTAGCACAACTCGCCGCGTATAATTTAATCTCTTCCAGAAAGAATTCGTTACAGCCAGAAAAATATTATGTGTATCTCCTATCTGCCAAATAAAATTAATCCACGTAACTCTGACAGAGTTCGCCTTTCCGTATATCTCGAGATCGACCATTTTTTTAATGTACCATTTTTTCAGGAAGCTTTCTCGATTCTAACAACTATGTCGATAATAATATACATGGCCTAGGCAGCCATTGAATTAGACATTCAATACCAAGAATTTCCGATCTTCCACTATACGAAGCGGAATCTCGTTGCGCTTGTGCAAATTTCCAAACGGCTCTGTCCCGATCGGGGATAAAGGGATCAAACCTGTTAAGGCAACAATGACACACGCTCTGCCGAACCACAATAGGAGGTTTACTTTCCCATCGAAGCTCGCCGGGGATTCGCGAGAGAAAAACTGCGAGACACGTATCGAGGAGAGCTTACAGGATTGAAGGTATTCCGTGGCTCCCAAGCGGGGACTCGTTCGACCGAAAAGAAACGTTCCGTAGTACATAGTGCAAACACGTGCAACTGCTTGCTAACGCCTTTTCTCGCCCATTGAAGGCGTCGAAACGGCACAGAACCGCGGTGCCTGAGAAATAAATGCCCACGATTTTCTTTTTTACCAACCCTTACCTGACCTTCCTCTTCAAGGCATATTAAAAATTGTCGCGAACTTTCACGTGCGAATCGAACATACTCGTTTGATATTTCGTAAACTTTTTAATTAAATAATTGGGGAAATTACGGAACCCGTGCTACTAACGTTGGATTTATTTTCAACGAAAATCGAAGAATTTTCTGATACGCACGTGGCAAAAAAGAAAACCAAATTTTAAGAACTGTTATAAAAAAGATTCGAGCAGATGTAGATTAATAATATTAAAAATGCTATTCGTTCTACTTAAGTGTGTAATACGTCGTTTTATGTGGATCTTCTATTAAAAGCAATTATGCAAAATGAATTTTTGGCTGCTTTGAGCGCGGAGGAATATTTACATTTCTTTGAAATCTAAAAATTTCTTCGCGTTCAAAGCAATCAAAAATTTATTTTGCATAATTGCTTTTGATTATCAGCGAATAATTAAGTAACTATTAATGAATTAATAATACTCAATTAACGAGTTAAACAACAGAACGGGACTATTTCGTAATACATTTTGTCGATGCTCATACGGATTGATGAAAAATATGGTAGCTATTTCGACGATATAACGATTTCGATATGATTTATGTAATGTACAGTATATCTGGAGGTGCGTAATAATTCGCATTTGGAATATAACTGAGACTGCGTGATTGCTTGATTTATGGCATCACTACGTGCAACGCATATGATCGTGCATTTGTTATTTTGATAAATGGGCTACATTTACTGCAGTAATATATTTTATATACGGTTTAAAATATTCCGTTAAAATTTTTATCGACAGCTCATTGAAACGTAGCCTCGGTTGTAAGAATTCAAGAAATTGCGTATTTTAAGTGAAATATGATAAATTAATAGGGAATATATTCGACAGAATCATGTACGAAGGTGCGCAATTGCGAGAATATTTGAAAATGTTAATGTCGAACGTGAAAATATCGATAAACCGAAATTATAAATAGGTTCTGAAAAATACGACGAACGTATTTACACGCGATAATCTCTACTTTATGTCGTGCATCTAAATTTCACAGCAAACAACAAATGGGATTGTGTTTTACATGTATGTAAATATCCCATAATAAACATTGTCAAACTCATACGTCAATTCACGTCAATCTCAGGTGTATTCGAAATTATTGCAGCAAACTGCTCCGCGCGCCTCTAAAATTTAGTATTCTCGATACAATACCGATATATTCCTGTAATACGTTTATTAAAAAGTTCTCGAGAACTGAAAACCAAATACCTGATAAAAAATAAAATTTGAATAAACGAAAAGCGTACGCGTGATTTAAAGTCCTCCTCGTTACATTGTCCAATAAAGAAGAAAAAAAGATAAAAGAAAAAGAAAGAATAATGATATTCGTGCTCGACCTTTATTGTCACTTTTTCCCCTTATATTTAGGATGAAATACAACGGACAAATTTTTATGATAGCTCTTATCAATAAAGGAAAAAAATGAGAATAATTTATTTCTTCGCGTTCCAAATGTTCTTCTACTTTGTTGACCGAATATAATCGATTTTAACCTAACTAACCCTTCACATATTTCAGTCAGTTTCTTTCATATCGCCCCGCAGCGTAACGTAAGGAAATTTGACGCTATTTCTTCGGTAGTCCTCGTCCCATATTCAGAAATCCACTTTGGATCGAAAAGTTCCGACAATTGCAGATTTCTCTCCTTTTCTTTCGTCATTGAGATTCATAGCTAAAGGATATACGCTACGATACGTTATACGTACCTCTATACCGATTCCGATACAATAATTTCCGATCGCGTTTTAGATGCATACAAACTCGGTAACATAATAGCCATAGATTGGAATACTGTAGAAGTGCAGTAGAGTTTAATACCACGGTATTATTGCTACACTTGCTCTCAATTAGTCACTGATCCACAAGTTCTGGAATTTATGCTAGGTACCAAGGGCTTCCAACTATTCTCACGCGCAAGTAATTCACCAATTGGATGAATGAATTTCTCTAATTAATGGACTATGATACAGAGAAGAAATATATAATTTTAGTATCCCTATGTAATATCATATTACTTGGTAAATAATGTTCCTGCGAGCTGACCTAGTTAAATATTTGATGTAAAATCGCAGTAGTTGATTTTAGAATATTTGATATTTTACTTCTTGGTCTATGTCTCCATCGAATCATTTTAATTAGAAAATAGAGAAAGATATGTTTCCTTCTATTTCTATATCTTTTAATTGAAGCAGTAGAAAGTTTAATCGCTAAATTATTATATAGAAAACACGGAATGTTTTACATGTTATAAACCTCTTTTATGGCGACGTATTCCTCGTTCGTTTGAAGGAAATTGTAAACTTCTCGGAAGTTTAAATTCTCCTTAAAGAGTAATCCTAGATTACTATACTTCGAGATTGATGAAAGGAGATACAGAAAAGAAACCGTGCGGATTAAATTGTCTGTAACAATAGACAACTACAGTGTCTACGTACACATACGAAACACGTCAGGCTTTCCGTGTCCCAGATTTCATTTGAAATTCCTCATGCATATAGATATATATACATGTACGTATTACAAGTTCGTATTTTTCATATCATTTTATTATATTCAGCTCGTCGTATCTTCGAAACGTGTTTGTCGAGCAAAGTTAAAAGTCGATTTTTACCATATTAAATATTTTTCAATACTTTTCGTGCATATCACGAATGAAAGACTAGTGACAAAAATATTATAATTTGCGACGCGATGCGAAATATACAAAATTTCCATAGAAACGACAAAATAAATTTTTACACAATTTTCTTTGACTTCCGTGGATTCTGAAACGCGGAATACAGAACAATGTCTCCTTCTCCGTTCTCATTGCGCGACTACTTGGATCTTATCTTGTTTGCATTCACGGGAAAATCCATGTGGCTGCAAGACGAAATAGTGTTGTTGCACACATCGTTTTATTACTCCTGTTTGTTTATCCGGATCCACGTTATTTGCAGACATTCGTAATACGAGATTGTTACTTTCTTCCCTACTTTCTATCTAAACAAAGCTGATGTCTGACCGCAGTGATATTTATGGGGGGTGCACCTTTTATTGAAATCTTCTGTAGTGTAAACTCTGCTGGACGCTTGCATATTCATTTGGATACGCTATTGTTCTTATTTGTTCGCTCTTTATGTGTAAACTGTGATACATAGATTTTTCTTTATCGTTTAGCCACCCTAAGTATTTATATCATTGGGATGTGATACGTTGCACGAAATACGAAGAATATATTAGATCCTTGCTCCACTATATAATTACATGCGATAGTTAAATATTTTTATTTTAAAAGATAATGGCGATTCATACAATGGTGTACTAATAATGCACTGCCACCAAAATCAAGCTGAAAAAGATGGAACGATCCAATCTAAGAATAGGAATCTAAATAAATCTAAGAATATTATTATAATATTATGGACGCCGTTTTGTAAATCATAACACTCAACTTATTAATTACTGCGTTCTCCTATAACTTGTTTTATGATTAGATTACATCATGATTTAATTAATGCTAGTTTATAATGAGCTATATTACACAAACAGAAGATTATTTCAAACCAAGACTAAATTTCAACAACATATTCTGTTTATACTGTACGAAATGTACCGGTAATTAATTAAAAGTATATTTTAATGTAATAGAGATATATATTCCAACCATGTTCCTTGATTACTGTAGCGCATACTATTGTCGGGATATCTCGTATCTTTATTTATTCTATATCATCGTCGTAGAATAATTTGCACCACCAAAAATGGTATTTAAAAATTATAGAATTCTTCTCCACTAATTTCGGTAATAATCCGCAATTAAATCCTATATTTAACATCGCTCAAGTTGTCTAATGAAATCAAATATAATTATATAGCCATTTTCATGGCAGCAGTTAGTCATAGAACTACTTTCATTGCTGCGATTCATCGTGCTCATTATTCTGTGGTTACTGTATAGAAACTCGAGCCATCTCCCTCCCTATCCCAGGCTCTATCTCTATTTTATTTGAGCACAAAAGTTCTCCATTTAATTATACTCCCAGGGAAAGCGGCTTTGTAGGGACGCACAACTTCGTTAAAAATAAATTCTTCCTCGTTCGTTTTTCGATCGACGAACGTTTCACGGCTTGGCAGGACCCTGACACGGAACCCAGATTAACGATTAAATAAAGCACGCGCTGGGGATTGTAATTTTCGTCGTTGTTCTGATAAAACCGTTAATGCATATATTACGATAAAGCTGTTCGTGGTTGTTCGTTGAGCTTACTTAAGCTTGTCCGACAACAATTTCCAAGCGTCACGCACCGCTGTATGAAAATTCCGGTTACCAATGTTTTCTGGTACATTTATCTATCGACCAGAATCTGATTAAACTCACGACTCTTGTTGATAGCGATACACGAACGAGAAAATTTAATACTTTGAGTGGATAATTGAAGTATTACGAAACTGTTGCTCGCAGGAGGTAACAATATTCGAAGCAGAGATACTTTAGAGGCGAAATTGCGTGTGTGTCTTTAAGTAGATTAACGATCGTTGTTATTAAACGAAACTTGCGAAATATTACTGTACTTACGAAACTACGAAATATTTTAACAGGCATGTTTTCAGGCGTTGCAAGGGCTGCATATCAAACTCTGAAGCAACGATATTGCGTGCTTTGGTATATTTTTACACCATATTTTGCGCTTTCCGTTGAAAAAGGATTAATCGATATCTGTTTGTTTGTTTTACACACACCCGCCTTTTTTATGTAAAGAATATACCGAAATTCTCGAAGATATAAATCAAGCGGAATTAACGTGGAATATATGGTCGCTTCAAGATCGTTCTATACAATTCTATTTATATCAAACGATAAATTTAGTTTTCGTTCGTTGCTCTAGCCGAAAGAATAACAGCACACGATCCCAAGCTTTAGTATCTCGATCTATATTTTTACGATCGACCATCTTTTAGTAGTAGTTCTCAATGGACAATTCTCATCAACAGTTTATGCATTCGGTTTATTATAGATAGTTACTTTAACGCGAAACTTACTTCGCTATGAAACACGGATCAATGGACTTTAACGTACGGCGTATTAGAGTAGCTTTCCGGCCGCCAGGCTGATTATGTTTGCAGAAGCATAAGGACAGAGCGCTATTAACACCTTAGAATCCCATTACAGTGATGCACTGTATCAAGGGAGCAATCAAACTGATTTAAACAGTTCAGGCCTGACTGTTTACCGATGAAATTACACCTGACATATTAAGTACACCGCTGAACAATGTGCGCGGCTCCATCGGAATTGCCTCCTGAAAACACTCAGTTAATTATCATACTGAAATTTAGGATGTCTTTAATAGTATAATTTACTTATTTCTCTATTATATGCTTATATACTTTGGCGAAGAAGGCAGAAAGCTTCACGAGCTTTTCGTATCTTTCGTTTGGACGAAGGAAAAATATTCCTCTGCGATAATTTCGAGTTTTAAATTTGAAGGTAATCAACCGCATCGTTCTCTGCTAGAGCAATAGAAGTATTTACCTTTATGACTGAGAATGGAATTAAATTGAAGAGGATAATAAAGGAAGAAAAGCCAAGGATTTTAGAAGAGTTTCATTCAACAGACCATTGCGTTGCTTCGAGCTGCATAAAAGATGAGCGTCTGTTCAATTCCAGATAAAGATGTTAAAAAATTGTCTTAATCCAGCGGGATACTACCGTATTTGACACGCTTAAACTCTTATTTATTTTTAAACAAATGCAACGTTCGTTGCACTTAGCTTAACTACTCTTTTCACCTTTCAAGCGTCACGACGCGAATGTTTCCTCTGTATAATCTTATAGACTAGAGATTTCAAGACTTTTTATCTCACCGTTTATTCTTATAGGCTTCCGAACCCGCAAATACGAAAAATATATAGATAGGATAAATTATTTCAGATCGAACATCTACTGTGTTAGGCAAATTTATCGATATTTGGATTAGAAATATTTTTTTTTTTATTATATCTGAATTCCCGATATCTATTTAAAACAATTAACGAAGCACTGTCGTATATGTATATCGAGTATCTGGGCTTAGAGAAGAAAAGAGGCAGAGACCTGGGCCACGGCCGCCTAATATGTGTTACCTCGGCGATGGTTCAGTAGGTATCGGTAAACGTAGAACGTTGCACGCAGCGGCGAGTGTCGTTGCATTAATCGATCTCGCTCTGATGCTTTAATTTAAGGCCTCGTTATACCGTGAAAGCTACGATATATTTCATGCGGCTCCAACTAAGGTCTCGTGCCTTTATTTTCTCAAGTTTCTGTCAATTCGCTAGCCAAGGCGGTCGAACATTTTGACACTCGACCGATTTTACGAACTCGCTATATCGCCGAGGCATACATCATCGTCAACGAGGCAACGTTGCCAGAGACCTCGTTGTGGATGTAAACTACATCGGTCGGTAGGATATTTTATGCGGAAAGGTAGAAGCTAGCGTACCGTCGTCTCTTGCCTTCTTTTGCGGTACTGATAAAATTGTATTTCAGCGGCGGATACCGCCTCAAATCCTTCTTGCGCGTACATCACGATGCACAAAAGTATAATTAACATGACGAGCTTAAAGTAATTAACTTGCTACCGCGTTTTTGTTTCGCTTTCGAGCGAAATCCTTCTATCGTAAAATGTCACGCAACGTATTTTACTCTCGCTGTTTTACCAAAGGACAGGATGAAACTATGCATACGCAGTATCTGTGACGTCCATCGTTCGCATTATTAACCGCGACATTGTCACGCGAACCATACTAATTTTCGATTACGAAAGTACGCCGCGAATCGTCGGTATTCGAAACTTTATCTTTTGCGACTATAATGCAATTTTTACTTGCCGATTTTTTTTTCGTTTTATCCCATTGTCATGGTAGCAAACGTCGTACAATCGCATCTCGTATCCGCATGGCTGCGCGAGATGAAAATCGCGCTCGTGAATTCAGGAAAGGGTTGTAAGAAATGAAATCAGCGATGGTAAAAGAAGTTGCTAGTGTTTCACGAATTTACTTTTTACGCGTTCGCGACATCTATTTTGATATGGAAATTCACGAGCCGATAAATTATCTTTCCTAGCAAGTAGCGAAACACAACGGGATATCTTCTCGCGCTAAATCCACGAGAACTTTGACGAACATTTCCTGGACACAATTTAACGATACTCGTGTTACATGCAGCATAATTGCCGCATCTCTTTACGTGGAATAATCACGCGAAATATCGTTTAGTAAATTTCAACGTGAGAAAGAGACGGTCGAGGCACTTGCTGTTTGGACTTCTAGGGTCAAAATTGGTAGAAGCTTTCTGGGTGTAAAACGTATCCTTTTGGGAAGTAATTCGGGCATGTTGCCTACATTGCAAGTGGCTTGGTGAAAGGTCCGTGGTTTAAATTGGGATCAGTGTGTCGTCGCATCTCTGACGGGGTAGCTGTAAGGTTGGTAAAGCGTTGGAATAATTTTCCATAAAGATACAACCAAAAGCCTGAATTTTCTAATTATTTTAAGTGCGAATTAGAGTATTCTCACACAACATGAAATGAAACTAAAATTTAAGACCAGCTCTACCCACAACAAGTAGATTTATCGTTTACTACATTAACAAGTCGTTAAAGTATAATGTCACGTATACGAAACACCGTATATGACTCGCGCTACATTTACTATTAGTAGCGAAAACAGAGTAGAAAATAGTTGCTATCAGTTTCCACGAATATTATTTTTCGATCATCATCACGGTTATATCGTTCGTAACGAACGAACGAAAAATGAAAGAAGAAGAAGTCGCCGTATCAAAGAAAGGCTGAAAGAGACTTGGTAACCTATCTATTAACATACTCTCCTAAAGAAATGAAATTCCATCTGGCCTACGGTCTCGGCGCAAAGGAAAACCCGATTACTTTCAATTCAGCTAAAAGTCTAATTAACCTACCTCCCTCCTGCTCGGCTATTTATCTATTCCCAACTTCACCGCAAGCTATTAGTCGTAGCGACGTCATTTTCTCCTTCTTCGTATTCCGTCCGCTAGGAATCGTTCCTTTCTTCTCGAAAAGAGGAACAATTTCCGATACCGCGTACTTTTATAAGGCGGAGCGAGATCTCCCTTGCCCGATGTCCGTAGCCACTTACAACGACCTAACCCAGATTTTCACAATGCGCGTCGATCCGATTCAAACAGAGGTAGAGATAGAGAAAGAAAAAGAACGATTCTCGATGTTACGACAAGAGACCTAAGGACGGATTTCGTGTAAGATGGATCTACTTTGCCATGTTTCTACTTCCGCGGCCACCATTTCTATAAATTCTCAAGCACGTAATAAGGATGTGCATCTCTCATGCATCGTAGCGGGGACAAGGAGGCAGCGGCGCGTATGAAGTCCGATGCCTACGATATCCTCGGCTGCTGCTGCTGCTGCTAGGGATCGTAAATCCGGTTGACCTCGTCGACGGCTAAAAATTGTGGCCGCGTTTCGTGAAACCGCGATGTCTTGCCTCGTGTTCGCGACCAACATCGGGCCTTCCGCTACGCTACCCCGTAACCACCTTCCGTTTTGGTGAAAATCAGATGCACCGTCTTACCGTGTACACCGTAGTCGGTGGCGGTCTCGGTCTCGGTCTCGGAAATGCATGGGGTATCACGCGTAAATTATTTCGGGCTGATAGGTTCTCTAGGCGTCACGATCGCCTTCATCTACACTCTTGTAGGCTGAAAAATGCTCCCACGGACAGCGGGCATTATTCACGGCTTTTGCATATCGCCCGGTGAAATATCGAGCACCACACGAAATTTATTGTTTCGCCCGGTCGTCGTGGCACAGATTTGCGGCCTCTTTCACGACGCTTCGCCGTTCTCTCGCTGAAATTCAGTCTAACCTTCTCTTTTTTTTCCTTTTTTTCACATCTTCTTTCTCTTTCTTTCCTTCCTTCGTCTCGTTCTATCCGTTCCAATCGTCGACGCGAGTTGACACACTTTTATTATCCACGGCCGATGATTTCATCGGAATCGAGGGCTCCGCGCAGGGGGTAAGTTGACGATTCCGGCCCTTCCTTTATTCGTTTTATCCCCGGGTGTTGTTAAATACCCCGCCGCCGGTTGATGAGACGCACTCGAAAGGGAACTCCAGCCTTCGGCACCGGTATTTGGAAAATATCTGAATGCGAGGCAAAGAGAATGGGAAAGCTGTTTGGTTGCGCGAGTTTACCGCCCGCGCTCTTCATTATAACGATCTTTAGGATCCTTCGGATCACTTGAATCGCCGAGGTTTCCCGCTTTTGTCTACGGAACTTCGACTTTTAGGAAATAATTCAACCTTCTTTTTGTTCCGATATCCTCGAGTTCCTAAGATTTATATTTGTTCTGCAGTATATTTTGAAGCGAAGGAAATGCAATCGATTCGATTTCAAGATATACAAATTTTTATATTCCACGAAATATTTGAAGTTACTTTTAGTTTGTTAAATACGTCGCTGGAGTTATGTACACCGCGCATTTAGTATAAAAAAGTCGAAAGACCCGCAAATTTATTTAAACGGTCGTCGGAGAATGCGTTTGCGAGTTTGCGAGGGTCAAACAAAACAACTTGAAGAACGTGCACAAATGTTTCAGCAGTTTTGGAGGGTTTTCTCAGAAATCCGACGGTTTCAGAGGAGGGAAGAGTGAAAAGAAGGGATAGAATGTGAGCAGAATTTTTTCTCGATCCTGATGAAACAACGCGCGGGCTGTGCTCGCTGAACTGACCCGTTCCAAGAACTCAAAATAGAGTTTCTGAACCGGTGATGTATGCACGGCCGTGTTTTCATACGCGTCCGTTCCGCATCGTTCCGGAATTTTATATTCAACCCTGTAGTGCGGTTGCTCGGCAGCCGCGTTGTTTCTGCGGTTAAAAAACTTTCCTCCTTATGAGGCGTGAATACGGCCATAAAGTAGCGAGTCACTCCTCTCGCCCGCTTTTCCCATCGTATTTTCGTTTCTGACAGTCGTTACTTCATGCAATCGTATCGCCTCGTACCAGTACAGCGTATTTCTGCGAAAAAATTTTATTTTCGCCGTGTTTGCAATGTCGTTGCGCTCTCGGAATTGGAGATCCTTTTTAAGCGAACGAATAGTATTTTTTATAAATGTAAATATGACAAGTGTACCGATTCCTACCTACATTTCCAGTTACGTACATTTCTGGTCAATATATCGTAGAAATATTTTAGCAATATCGCGAGTATAAGTTGTATTCGGGCGCCAGTATAGGGTTTAGCGAAAAGAAATTAGGATACTGTTGATGTAGGTTTTATCTTTCATGCGAAATAAAATTTGGTATTATTTAGTATTATATATTATATATCATATATATATTTAGGTGAATAGGTCGTGGCGATTCACAGAAGAATTGAAGTCCATAAAAACGTTTCATGTTATTTTCTGTACGTTATAAAGGAAAGGTCCAATTCTCATTAAAGACGAGTGTCTTTCTGCCATCGTTGAATTACTGTTATTATACGGCAATTTCCAACTTGTTATTTTGTCTGTAATTCTGTTCTTTGCCCTGTAATCTTTCTTTTTTATCTTTTATTTCATCGCTCCTGCGGCTTTCGGAGTTTTTTCATCTCGATCCTATCATTCTTTCTTTAAGCAGTCGACTAATTTTAGGGGCAAACGATTAGACTTTAAATATAAACTTGAAATAAAGAGATAACATACACGAACAACTTCTCTATGTATTCACAATTATAAATGTTGTTAACGAATCAAAAGAGAATCACTTTGGAAAACCAATTGTTTTCTATGGTAATTACACGAGATATTTCATGCTAGTCGATCGTGCGATTTAATAAGAAACCACGTATGATAATATTACACAGAAAGTAAATGTCGATCGTCGAGCATCTTCGCTTTCTTGTTGCGGTAACCATTCAGAAACTCGTTAAGTCGCGAAGAAAGATCGTCATACTGATGGCCTGGTTGCTCGTGGTATACACGCGCGATTATGCGTCGAGTAGATACTTCTCGATGTTAGCGGATGATCAGGCAGCAAATAGACGCCTATCTGATTACATCTAAAAGCAGGTAACTCAATGCCTAGCCGGTAGTCGAGAGCATGGCTTCTACTGATAGTGAGAAGGTATTGCCGGTATCCGGCACAGCCACTGGAAAATGGTTAGACGGTATTAGATGGTGTGGAAACTTCGATTAACTCTGACCTTCGAGAACGTAACCGCGTCCGTTCTCTCTGGGGTAGACGGTGCAGTAAATACACCGGCCGATACGAGCCAGAGGTGTCTTATGGGTGGAGAAGTTAATCCGGCATGTTCCTGTGTATATACACGGTTTGCTGTCTTCTTATCTGATGTTACGTACGTTTACAATGTTCACCTGGTTATCTTTCGTCTACCGGTGCGATAGAAATTGGACTGGGTAGACCTCGGTTTTTCATCGCTGTTAATTAACGGGCTACGTTAGAACGCGTGTGACGGCTGTTCCTATCGTACGAGATGCAATTTGTCCTTTCTATTTTTTCAGACACCAGATACGAAACATAGAAAAAGGATATTATTCTTACGGGTAGTATAAAAGTTACAGGGGAAAAAACAACGATATAAAACGAGTTTCCAGAAGAATTTCCAGCGAGTCATTTTTATAACGCATTTTCTCGTGACGTTATTACGTTACGGTTTATTGTTTCAATTTTAAAAGCCATATCAAAAGTCTGGAAGCGTTTCAATCGAGCAAAATATATAGATTTGTATTATTCGTTCGCTCGGTGCCCCGAAGGGTAATAGAAAATGTAATAGTTGCAGATAGTTTACCGAAATAACTAGTTCCCACTATAAGCTAAACTGCGGGTTACACAGATTAATCATTTATAACGGAATACTAAGCAATTTTGTGGCTGTAACGCGTGTCGTTCTATATTATACCATCCCTTTGGAGCAACTGGTCGACCGCGATTGAATGTTGTATTTATAGTCTGATGAATGATGAATTCATGACCGTGTTTTAGGCGTCGTATCGAGGTCAGCCAATTGGCGAAGCTATTCATTATTACTTTGAAAATGTTATCTTTCAAAATATAAAATTTTAATATTTAATTAAAATAATAATATTTGCTCGAGTCCCTACATTCAAAGATTATTTACAAATATTGGACCAAGTTTTGCGGTTTCCTATAAAAGATAACGTACAAATAATTAGACGTTAATGATGATTATTCGCAAAGAAATTTTATAATAATGGAAAATCAATCACGTTTTTGATGTGACAAATTGAACAGTGGAAGCAACATTATATCGTAAATATCTTTCAACGTATTTCCGTTGCTTAATATTATCATATTAGCAATCGTTTCATTTGTCGCAGAGAATTTGTCAAATATTACGTGTTTCTTCCGGCAGTGGGTGCATTTTATGAGCCATATCGTCTTTTGACCGCTTAATGACTTTCAAGAATTTCAATACGCGCTACGCATTTGAACGACCTCGTTGTTCTTCGAGAAACCGCGACGTATTAACTATTCCCCCAAACTCTCCCATACTTTCAATGATTTAATGTCCATTAAATTAAATATAGTACCACCGAAAGGGATGAAATTCCTCCGTTTCACAAATTGCTGGCAATACCATTGCCTTTCCTGAATTGTCCAGATAAACAGAGACGTATGGTGGTTGTTAACGTTTAGCTCGCAATTCCAACAATTAACGTTCCTGTTAATTTTTCATCGTGTTTATTTCAACCACGTTGAGAACAATCTTTGCGATGACCGGGTTCAGCGTTTGAGATATTTAGAACGCAGGGCAGGTTTCAATTTACTCCCCCAGTAATTTAGTTAGATAACTTTACATTTCTGAACATTTCTGTTGGTTCCTATGGATTCCACTATATTCTCCACGTGATAGAATGACCGCCATAACAGTTACAAGCTAAACAACTTGTATGCTGCTCATGGAAACAAACGTTCGATTAAATTTTATTTAAACACATGTTACTAACAAATTCAATTAATTTTCTCGTAACATGTCTAAATAAAAAAAGGGATTATGAATAAAATGTGAATAAAATGGTAACGTTGTATCATTTGAATTTTTCTTTGAAGATAGTCGAATTAAAATATGTCGAGAAACAGCGAAGCGTATTCCAATATAATGAATTTTTAATTGTCCAAAATTATATATATTTGTTAGTCGATAACTTTTGTTAGTCGATATAACATACGTAGAGACAACGACAGTAGCAAATGAAACTCGAAAGTTGAAAACTGTAGCGACAAAAGATATTTGAACGAGAAGAATTTCATGTACGTTTGTCCATTTCGATCAGTGACGCAATTTACTCAGTTTTATTTAATGGTTCCCTTTTAATAACCTTTTTCAATTCTTTAATAAGTAAGTATATTTAAATTGCGTTTCGTATTCTTATGTATTCATATTTTACATACACGTTAATATATTATTTACTGTTAGTAGCGTCTACTAAAATATTTTTTAAATATATTCTTTCGTTTATTCACAGGTTTAGTTGCTATAGAATAAATAAAAATATTGTTGGCTACATTTCACTGTCACTCTGTTATTTCGATAAAACGAAACTCGCAGAAAGACAAATCGAGATTTTACAGGGAATTTTTACATCGATTTAAATCAAAATTGTTTTTTTCGACATACTTTTTTTTACGTTAGAATTAACTTTCATCGACCGCGAGGTTCAACGAAGTTCGGTAACTTTGGAAGTTCATTTCCTAGTAGGAATATTCTAGGAGCATTTATGAAAAAATTTTAATTAGTTTCTACGATAAGAATGTTCTTAGAGTTTAGTAATTTTAGCAAGGCGAACTCATGCAATTTTGTCACATCGCGATGCAACAATACGCTTATGTCATAATAAACTTTGATTCGCTTGTCTCGGCTGGGAAATTGCTCAATTTTGAAACGCATTAGTTATTACAAGCTGTCACTTCTATAGTATACTGCACGCGCGAAAATAAGTGAATCTATTGCGAGATTAATAATAACTCGTCTCCATTATTGATTAATGAAAATTCCTTGAAATGTTATAATTATTTAGCAAGGAATATAATGAACATTTGCGTCATAAGATTATTTTGCAATTTTTCTTCGTATTATTCTATTGCCTATGGATCTGAATCACGAAGAAAAAGGAAAAGTCCATTGTCTTAAAGAAATCTGCGAGGAGTTGTTCCTGAAATTCTCATTTAAATAACACACAGTCCCTTAATACGATTATCTCCGTTTCCCGATAATCCCAATTAGCTCTTTATAAATCTTTCATAAAAGACGATTCAGATCATAGATTTTCAATTGAATCTAAGTCAATTATCGTTCCTATTTTAAATCTTCAACTCCGTAGTTGATCAATCCTTCGAATAACGAACCAGTTCCTCACGAATTTCCCACAAGGATCAGATTAATATCTGACACACATCCATTCGAATAATTTGAAATTGCCGCTTATTCTTTTTTAGAAGGATATGGAAGATGGCTGACTGATACGAGAAGTTGACTGCGTTTTCTCGTCGAGTTATCCCAATTTTATCAAGGAACTCGATTTTCTTCCAACGACTTAGAAAGCAATTTAGGCGAAGGTTGTCGTACAACGAGCCAAGTCTTTTTGAGTTTCCGGCTACTGTTAGCTCGTTGAGTAAAATGCAAAGAGTTAGAAACGACATTGATAAGGCCTCGAAGCGCTAGCAAGCACGCACACGGTTCCTGGCAGTACGGATGGTATTTATGATTCATAAACGTACGTAGCCTACATTTGCAAAGCCGCAGGCACTTTGCCCTCGAACGTTGTACGCGTACGTTTCTCTCTAATTCGTCTCTGAGAGATTTTAACAGTCCCAAGAGGTCTACACTCCCGACGCATTCTAAATTATTCTCGCCGATGGTCGCTATCCGCGAAATCGAGTTGCATCGTCTCGAGCATCCAAGGGAAAAGTTGTACAACAGCTTTTAGCAAGGAATCTTTTTTAAAGACATCTCGCGCTGCTTTAATGACGCTCGAGGAACGTTCGAGGAATTCTGGAATCTTAAAAAGATGCCAGCGATCTTAGTATGCAAAGGTGACAATGACGTTAGCCGATTGAGAAGTTGGAAGACGGTCTGGTAAATGAGTAAACGGAAGATACGAATGCAGTTTCCCGTTAGCTCTGTTTCTCTTAGTATCTCCTCCTCGCCTCTCCTTTTTCATGTATATTCGAAACGGGACATATTCAACACGGATGCAACACGATCATCGATCGATGTCGGGGAAAAATGGGGTACACAAAGGAGGAATGTATGAATTATCGATTCGATAAAGGTAAACTTTCGGGTAGCGCTCGATCGTCTTGTTTGCACGGTCGGCGAAATCAATCACGTCGGATTATCCGCTTTCGATGGGAGCTGTCCTGGCGTTTAAGAAATGAATTGTGAACCGGACCATGTCAAAGTGATTTACACGTTGCAAAACATTTGCCGCATACCCGCCGTTCTCTACGCGACATTGTCGTGATTTACTTTACAACGTGATGCGAAATTTGTTCTTCCCGAAATATAATAGAGAAGCTACATTTATCAACGGAAAATACCTTTTCCCTGTTGACCAAGTTCTATCCAGGTTTTGCGCACACCTTCTGGAGGACTGCTGCGTTTGAAAAACGCGATAGTCGTTACTGAAAATACAGCAACTCGTATATCGTATGCTTAAACGCGCGGCATGGTGGTATTGCTACGTTGCTCGTACGTTAAGGAAATATATGTATTTCTTGGTCGCAATTCATTCCTCCCAGCGTCCTCGGCGTTAATCAAATTTTCATCAACGTGGGAATAAGGTCATAGATCAACTTTCACATTTCTAAGTCTACCTTGTCCTCCTTCTCTCTTGAATATACTCATTTTCTGCTAATAATGAAATGTACATCGGAAGCGAGTTTGAACCAAAGTATAAAATCAGACCATAATGTAAAGCTAGTGTATAAATTCAACTAAGGGTAGGTCAACTTTAGTGTAACTGGTAATTTAATAAATCAGTAGCTATCTGAAGATTGCTATTATTCCGTGTTTCCACCTCATCAAAAATGGAAACTTCACTCTGTAGTATTTTATAAAAATTTGTATCGGAAATAGTTTATAGAAGTTTATTATCTTGTTTCTACGTTATAGCGTTGTATGAAGCGTGTCTTGTCGCCTGAGAATCCTCAGGAATTTCAAAATAATTTAAACACGTGGACACGTAATCGATCGGAAAGATTACGGCATTCTACGTGTACCGTACTGCGATTGATTCTATTGCGAATTGATAAATAAATTCACGACATGATAACATGCAATTTTATCTATATCGAATACAACGTACATCTGATGAACCATCGCATTGGTAGGTAATTTCCCACTGTTCCATCAGGGTGAATTATCCGTATACAGCATAAACCGATCTAGCAAATCGTTGTTCCGAGATTAAACGTTGAATTGAGCTTAAATTTGTGCTCTATTCTGCGGGTTTATAGTCGGCTTCTGCGTTAACAATGCTTGGAAGCTGACACACCGTTTTGCACTGTCCTTGGTACTGTCCAATCTATATCCTCGCTTTGTTGATGCTACACGATTACGCATTGTCATTGTTTCTCGGTAGTGCATAATTAAATACTCAGTAAGCAGTCATACCAAAATTATATTTCCTTACGTATATTGTTCCTTAATAAATATCTTAATTGTTTAAAAGTATATCGTTCGCTTAGTACATAGCAAATGAAGAAATAGCGTTTTACAAATTTAGTTTTATACAATTTTAGTTTCAGTTATTTTAATTTTAATTGTTTTGAAAATTACCGGGTCTCATTATTAAAAGCTGTAAAATTAATTTACGATCTTTTTCTACAAGACACATTGTAAATGTAAGGTTGAGATTATCGATATTTATAGTACCATGATAATATTCATATTTCCAGATAGAAGCTCTCAAGGTACTTACTCAGACTCGCCACTTTTTGTTAATTATGCAACGAATTTTCGTTTTATATTTTCTCTTTACATTAAAGCATTATGTTAATAATATTTAGACTTTAACGTTATAATTTTCCTTGCCAGATATACTCCAGTAATTTTTTACTAATGTATTGACGTGAAATTTGGTAGATAGTTGAACATACTAGATTAGAAAAAGGCTTTCAGTGCACTATCCTCTGGTACGATGGGCGTAGTTAGTTTCTGAAAGCTGTTGTTTAGTTTCATGGGAATATGTGTACGCATTTCGAAAACGAAGCATCCCGAAACAAGCAGAAGCATTTTGTGAGAAGTTACTTATGAGTCCGGCGAAAGAGAATTTTACTATGAAATATAACTTTGCGCTTGCAATCCCATAGCTGAAATTAATCGAAACGACTTTGGTGTGCTATAACTTTTAATAGAAGCATAATTATGGCTGATAACATGCATGAAATGGTATAATACGGTACAAAATGATACAATATGTGAAAGCGCGAGATGATTAATTATTAATTAAATAATTTTAACATGGAATTTTCATTTCAAGCCTTCGCGTGTAAAATCATTCTGAGTTTGAGCATGTTTCGTATGCATATCGCCAGAATGTTAATTCAACTAGAAAATACCATTCTAAAATGAGTATTTCGTTGAATTTTGCATTTCGTACGAAGCTAGAATCCACTTGGATGAACTTCGCAAATCGTCGATGGTAATGATATCGCTATTGTTCCTCGTCCACATCCTCTATATTCCGCCCCTTGTTAATGTACTTCTTATCCTTCTTGATCTTCTTCTCTTTCCATCAGCTTCTTCTCGGGTCGCTTTATTTCCCCTCTCTTTCTTCCTCGTTAGCGTGGCTGTAGCATTTTCCACGTGCAACACATAACACTTGGAGTTAACGAGTCTTCCGTACCGTAGCGTAGCGCGGCGTGGCCGCCATGAATCAACTGAAGAACTTTTGTTGACTCTATGCAGTTCAGGTCGATTCTAAACAAGCTTCTCGGTATGGACGTTCTCTCTAAAGGGTTGGGGGATTGGCCTAAACAATAACGCGAAGAATGCTTATTCGATGGAAATGTTTTGTGACAAAGTTCATTCGCATATTTATTTGCCACGGCAAACGGAAATATCGTGTCTGCAAGGAATACTAATTTCTGGCAGCGAAAATTCAGACATAAAAGAATCTTTGTTCTATGCTTTTGATAAGCACGAAATTTTAACGGATTTAATTATTTCCTTGAAAATCGGGGTCAATTATCTTTAGACGTTGCACAAATCCGAGTATCCTAACACTCATACACGATGTTTAACATTCGTGTCATATATTTCCAATTTTCTTTCGTTCTTCGTTCACGCGGAACCGTCGCATTTTTCCTCGGATGTCGTCGTTTTCCAGTAAACCGAGATAATATTTGCGCCTGTCGCGGCGGTTCGCTCTTTCCTACAGAGGAAACATCCTGCGCAACCTTCTGTATTATACACGCCGCTTTTATTGGAGTATGCTGTGCCCGCGACCGCGAATGCCAGAGCGTAATCTTCTTACTGGACTTTTTCCCATTGTTCGGGCTACGTGAAATTTTAATATCGCGTTTACCCGCTTTAATGAACGATGCATCTGTGCAGCATCGACGCCCGCGCCAGATTTATCGAAGTTTTCTCATGTTCTCGCATTAAAAACCGGTTAACACCGTTTCCTTCGAAAATATCGAACATTCCGTGCCAAGACTATTTTACGATTCTCTTTGTGCAAGGAATTCATATATTCCTCTGTTGGGAAGTAAGTCCTTCGAGGACCGTACTTAGTCCCAGAATCCATCTATATTTTCGTCGGCATTGTTCGTTAAGGAGCACGAAGATGGATTCAACAAATGGTTATAACTGACAATAGATCCATAATAGAGGCA